>NW_020954249.1:0-7355 GCF_900497805.2 Vombatus ursinus
AGCTGAAAGACTTAGCTCCCTCCCTCCTCATTCCACACCCCTTGTTTCCCTGTTCACCCAGGCTGTTTAACTTCTCCAAGGACTTGTAGGAGATGTGAGTCTTTAACTTGGTTCCTTTGCAGGAGATGAAGGACCACCAGGTCTAACCATCTGTCCTTCTAATGTCTTCCAGACCTTGCCACCTGACCTACTTCCACGCTCTGCAGTCCCCTAGCACTGGAATCTAACCTACTTATATAACCTAAGGATCTCTGAGCCTTTCCATCTGTCCTGGTTGAGCTTTCTTTAATGAGCTGCCTTCCCCACTTAAACTGTGAGATCTTTGAGAACCAGGACCATTCCACTTTTTCTATTTGTATTTGCAGAACTTAGCACAGTGAGTGGCACATAGTAAGTACTCAGTAATTTTTTTATTCATTAAATTATTTATTCACTCATTTAATATGTTAGTATACCTAAATTAAGTTCAAATGCCTACTTGGTACAACACTAGATATAATTAGTATTGAAAGGCTATAACCTCTATAACAAAGGGGCAGCTAGGTGGCGCCATAATGCATACAGGCTTGGTCCTGTAGTCAGGAAGACTCATCTTCGTGAGCTCAAATCCAGCCTCAGACACTTACTAGCTGTGTGACCCTGAAAAAGTCACTTAACCCTGTTTACTTCAGTTTCCTCATCTGTAAGATGAGGTGGAAAAGGAAATGACAAACCACTCCAGTATCTCTGCAAAGAAAACCCCAAATGGGGTCACAAAGAGTCAGACATGAGTGAAATGACTGAACAATAACTTGGAATATATGAAAGCATTGTTAACACAAAGAGTGATAAGAAGATAATTTTGAATAATCTTGAAATAGGGAAAAAGAGATATAAAAATATTCCTATAACTTTGATTAATAAATGGCTCATTTTCCATAATTTTTCCTCTTATAATTATTGAATAATAGCTTCTACCGACCTCTTGATGGAATACAGAAAAGGAAGAAATTAAAGTGTAGAGTGGGAAAAATACATGCATTAATAAAAAAAAATGTGTTGATGCTCATCTTAAAATATTTTTCTGACTTGTAAATTTGTTCTTAACTTTTATTATGAGATGTAACACATGAAATAAAGCTCCTGTTAGAAATTGTTTGGAATATTTACCTGAGGGTACAAAAATATTAAAGGATTTATTTACCTTCAGGCTTGTGTAATGTGGAGCACAGCCATCTGGGAGCACAGAATTTAAATTCCTGGATTATCTTCTGTTAACTGAAAGGAAATGCTTGGTGCTAAATGATCACTTGCCACATTCTACCTGCAAGTTTTGCAACTTTCTCTTGAGCAAAAAAACTGAAATAACTCCGGAGCAATTTTTATTGTTCTTCCTCTCATTATATTTGTGCTAGTCAGGTGTTCAATTAAAGAAAAAAATCTCAATAAAAATTATGTCTTCCAACACTTTAAAGCTCTCCTTGATCCACTGGTATCCCCTGGAAGCCACTAATTTCTTTGTTTCTCAACGTCCTTCATAGAAGTACCAATTCATATATATTTGAGATCATATCTAACACAACTAAGAGCTACTGTTAGAAACTACCTACAAAACAAAACCATGATCTGAAAATTATTCTCTGGGAAAATTCAAATCTAACTCTATCCTACTGACTCAGGAAATACTTGTATAACAAGTTTGCAGTACGAACTCAGCATAGATTTTATCCGAACCCTGGCCTGCCATTAGGATAGACTTTCACTCTTACATTTTCATTTACCGTGGGTTGATTCAGTGTCTCTGAATTTTTGAAGCTTCAGGTCAGTCTTCATTTAAGTTCTACTGAGGTTTGAGGAATGCGTGACATTGTGATTTGGGGAAGGCTTAGAGTGTTTGTGCCTTATTTTCAATCTGCCATTTTATTTGGATGTGTTTGGTTTTTTCCTTACCCTGAGCTGAGAAAAGGTGAGAAGATATTTTTGGCCAGAGTTTGGATAATAACTTCAGAGCCGTCCTTTTCTCCTCAGTATCTCTTCATCCTGCATGTCTGATCAGCTGCAAAATCTTGTCAATTTTACTTTCATAGCATCTTCATTTAGGTCCCCCTCATATGGCCACCAGCTAAGTTCAGACCCTTGTAACCTCTCATCAGGAATAACCAGTGGCCTCTTAACTGATCCCTCCACCTCATGTCTCTCCCCCGTCCACTCCTTTCAACTCTTCTTCCACACAGCTTAATTGATTTTCCTGTTAGTACTTCCATTCCTGGGATGTTCCTGACTGTAGAGATTTTTGAAGGAGGTCAAGATGTTGGGGCGACCTTCATTATATCATCTGTTTCTTTTCCTCTCTCTAAATTGTTTGAAATGCTAACTCATCTCTATATGCCACAGCCTTTTCATATATAAAATGAAATCCAACAATATATTCTCTAAGACCTCTTCTGATATTCTTCAGTCCTCTGGTTATTTTGGAGGTCAGTTCCATGGAAATGCAGATATATTTATGATAATTGAAATGCCACTATAGAGATGTTGATCACCAGGAGATGGCAAGTTATGATCATTGTGTTGTATTTTTCAGAGTTCGTTTCACATTTGGCAAACATGGCAAATTGGGCAAGAAGTTTATTCTCTAGAATTCATTCATTTAAAAATAATAAATTAGTGTAAATTGTTATTGGCTATCCCCAGGAAGCTAGAAAATGTAGAGAGAAGTCAAATGTCATGTCCTTGGTGAAACTTGTGATATTTGCAATGACATTCTTATAATGAAGCATTCTAGAATGTGAATTCCATTGTGAGGTAATGATGAATTCAGCAGAACTTTGTCTAGACCTTTGGTATTAAAGGAAGGGTCAAAGAGGACCTTACATTGAGAATTTACTCAGAAGTATCAATAATCAGTATTTGATCACCTGACAAGGTGGAGAAATGTATGTGAAAATTTTGTATTCTCTTATTGCTTTGTAATATTCGGATGCATTTGTTGTAACACGTGCTTTTTAGACTCTCCTCTTACATTTGCAGTTGATGAAGTGGGGGAAAAGAGAAAAGGGAGGAGAGAAAGTCTTCTTTCCCTTTTGCTGCCCTCTGGTATAGGTTTCCACAAAGCTCTCTGAAGCCTAGGCTACTTACTCAACTTAAAAGAAAACTTGCCTCTTTTCTATATGGGCCCAATGCATATGACTGATTCTTCCTTTTTTTTTTAATTATTATTTATTTATTTTAACATTCTTTTCTTTTTAAATGTTGTTTCAAATTTTCTCCTTCCCTCTCAAACCTTCCCCCGCCACCAAAAACGTAAGCAATATGATATCAATTATACATGTAAAATCATGCAAAACATGTTCCCATATTTGTTGTTCAGTCATTTTCACTCATATTCAACTCTTTGTGACCCCATTTGGGGTTTTCTTGGCAAAGATACTGGAGCATTTTCCTATTTCCTTCTCCAGCTCATTTGAAAGATAAGGAAACTGAGGCAAACAGGGTAAGTGACTTGCCCAGAGTCACACAGCTAGTAAGTGTCTGAGGCTGGATATGAACTCAAGAAGATGACTGTTCCTAACTCCAGGCTAGCTCTCTATCCACTGGGCTACCTAACTATCCCATTTCTATATTAGCTATATTTTATTAAAAAGCAACAAAAAATAAAGTGAAAAAAAATTATACTTTAATTTGCACTCAGAGTTCATCAGTTCTCTCTCTGGAGGTGGATAGCAATTTTTCATCATGGGTCCTTTGAAACTATTTTAGATCATTGTGTTAATCAGAGTAGCTACACCTTTCACAGTTAATCATTACAACATTGCTGTTCCAGTGCACAATGATCTCTCCGTTCTTCCATTTCACTTTGCATCAATTCATACAAGTTTTCCCAGGTTTTCCTGAATGCATCCTCCTCATCATTTCTTATGTCACAATAGTATTTCATCACAATTATATGCCACCACTTGTTCAACCATTCCCTAATTAATGGGCATCACTTCAATTTCCAATTCTTCACCACCACAAAAAAGGAGCTGCAATAATTATTTTTGTCCGTATAGGTCCTTTTCTCCTTTTTCTTTTATCTCTTTGGGATACAGACCTAGTAGTGGCATTTGCTAGATCAAAGGATATGTGAAGTTTTATAGCACTTTGGGCATAGTTCCAAATTGTTCTCCAGAATAGGCTAGACCAGTTCACTACTCCACCAGCAGTTCATTAATGTGCCTATTTTTCCATCATCCTCTCCAGCATTTGTCATTTCTGATAGGTGTGCGATGGCACCTCAGAGTTGTTTTAATTTGCATTTCTCAAATCAATAGCAATTTAAAGAATTATTTTTTCATATGACTATAGGTAATTTTGATTCCTTCTTCTGAAAACTGCCTGTTTATATCCTTTGACCATTTAAAATTGGTGAATGACTCTTATTTTTACAAATTTGATTCAGTTCTATACTTAGTATATATTTGAGAAATGAGGCCGTTATCAGAAAAATTTGCTGTAAAAAATTTTGATATTATCTATGGTACCTTTTAGGAAAATGTGGTTTCCTTGATTATCTCTTTTAATTAAGTCTTTTTTTGCTTTCTCTTTGTCTGAGGTAAGGATTGCCACACTTGCCTTTTTCACTCCAGCTAAAGCCTATTAGATTCTGCTCCAGCCCTTTATTTTAACTTTACTTGTGTCTTTCTGTTTCAAATGTATCTTTTATAAATAGCACATCACTGGATTGTGATTTCTAACCCATTCTGCTATCTGTTTACATTTTATGGTTGAGCTTATCCCATTCACATTCACAGGTATGATTACTGTGCATGACCCTCTATCCCATGATCTTCTGTTTCTCTCTCTCTCTTTTTATTTTGTCCCTCCTCAAAAGTCTATTTTAGACTGTCAAACATATATCAAGAATATCAAAGCAACTAATAAAAATGTAAAGGAAGGAGGTTTAGCAGTAACTATATTATAAAGTAGTAATTCTCAAAACTATCTGGTACTGGCTTAGAAATAGACAGGTAGATGAATGGAAGAGAGTAGATATACAATTTACAGCAGCAAATAAATATAGGAAGAATAGATTTAAGAGAGGCAGTAGCTAGAAGCAAAATATATTTTTTCCATTTTTAAAAAATTTATTTATTTTTAATTTATGGAATAAAACGAGCATTTCTATAACATCATATAACAAAAAAGATTACATATGAAACTACAAATCTGACATGTACAACTTGCTATTCCTTTTAAATATACAATAAAGTTATCATGTAAATTTCTTTTTTCCTTCTCCCTCACCTGTCCTAGAGACGGCTACCATTAGACACAAATAGGTATATATATATGGAAAATTGTTCTATACATACTTCTATTTATCAGTTCTTTCTTTGCTTGCAAATAGTGTCTTCCTTCACATGTCCTTTTGTAGTCAGTTTGGGTATTTATACTAGTCAAAATGAAACCAGAATCCAGTGATGTGCTATTTATAAAAGATACATTTGAAACAGAAAGACACAAGTAAAGTTAAAATAAAGGGCTGGAGCAGAATCTAATAGGCTTTAGCTGGAGTGAAAAAGGCAAGTGTGGCAATCCTTACCTCAGACAAAGAGAAAGCAAAAAAAGACTTAATTAAAAGAGATAATCAAGGAAACCACATTTTCCTAAAAGGTACCATAGATAATATCAAAGTCACTCAAAGATGTCCTTAAAACAATATTGTTGTTAGTGTGTACAATGTTCTCCTGGTTCTGCTCGTTTCACTCTTCATTACTTTGTGCAAGTCTTTCCATGTTTTTCTAAGATCATCGAGCTCATCATTTCTTATGGCACAGTAGTATCCCATCACAACTATACACCACAACTTGTTCAGCCATTACCCCCCAACCCCATACCTAAATTTCTCAATGTTCCTTCAGGAAAACTTTCCTTAGGCCATTGATTGTTGACTTGCCCAAATTTATGTATCTAGAAAATGGTAGAGATGGGGCTACAACTAGGGTCTTCTGACCCTTGACATTCATTCCATTTTACCATTTCTTGAAGCTTCCAAGTAATTTTTGTCATTTTTTTTTTACAATTCACAAGTGCCAGTGTAATGTTACTCCTCTGCTTAAATTTATTATTACCTTATTGCTTGCAGCGTTTCCATCTATCTATTGCAAAACTTCATCTGTGATACTCTCCCAATTTGTACTTAAGGTTGATAGAGGCAAGGGAGAGGAGAAAAAAGAATATAGAGTTCAGGTGGGAGCCTCCCAGTCTCACCTGTGGTGCCTGGTGGAAAGCCTTCCTGGCCCTCACCCCACCCTTGGGGCAGGAGTAGCATTTTCCAATTTCTCTAAGATGAGTAGAGTCAGCTGACAAGAAGCTTAAGTCAAACCCTAGTCAACAGTCAATGGCCTAAGGCAAGTATTCCTGAAGCAACATTGAAAAATTTAGGTATGGGGTTGAGGAGAGGAGAAGAAGAAAAGCACACACCCAGAGGAGCAGGTTGTAAGTAACTACAGTGTTTATTAGCATACTTACAGGATGGGGAGTCATGAGGACCTGGTCATGGGGTCCTAGGACCTTTTTTTTTCCTGTCCTTTTTTTTTTTTTAGTAAAGAAATCCTATTGAATTAAAGAAAATAAAATTACCACTTTTGCTTGCAATGATCTTTGTTTACCACCACACAGAATAAAAATAGGCCCAAAAGTAATATGAGAAAAAAAAAGATCCACACTATTGATGAATAAAACTTTCTTAATAATGGTTAACTTCACCATATTTAGAAAAAATTGCATTGCAAATTGCAAATCTCAAACACCTTGGAGCTGAAGGATCCTATTCCCCTTCCTGCCTCCTGCCTCCTGTTTCCTCCCCTCCCCCTTAAGATCCAGAAACTAAAAGGTTTTCAGTATACAAACTAATTTTTTTTTTCCCCATGGCAGCATTTTAAATTTAGGAGGGAAAAACTGCAATAAAATGGGAGTGTGGAAGTGATGGTTCCTTAAAACTCTATCTAGAAGCAAATCTGGACCTAGGCTTGGGCAATGACTAACAAGTCCTTTCTTCCTTATAGGCTTTATTTTATCTAGGTCAAGCAAAACTTGGAGTTTATATAGGGGTGGGGGAGAGACTGATGTGTCAGGGGACTGAAGGTGAAGCTCTTGCCTTTAGTCTCTTTATGGTGACTTGCTGAAGCCAGTTCCTATAAACTGGATCTCAATGATTGGACAATAGGTCCCAAGCCCAAGCACCACTTAATGGTTATTGTTTTGGGCCCTGCAGGCTCAGAGTGAATGTAAATAGTAACTGTTTCTCTTCTAGCCAGCAACCTTGAGGGTCTCCTCCCAGTTTGATTTTTTTTTTTTAATTTAAAGAGGCCATCCCTTGACTCACTCCTGAA
>NW_020954250.1:0-9112 GCF_900497805.2 Vombatus ursinus
CAAAGTGCTACTATAAATATTTGGGAGTATATGGGGAATTTTTTCTTAATGAGGGCTTCCTTGGAGTAAAAGCCTAATTACAGAGTCTCTGGTTCAAAGAACATGGACATTTTAGTCACTTTATTTGCATAATTCCAAATTTCTTTCCAAAATAAATATATTGTAACACAGTTCCGCCAGCAGTGCATTAGTATGCCTATCTTCTGACAATCCCTACAAGTTACTGCCATTTTTGTCATTTTTGCCAGTTAGCATGGTATGACTTGAAGCCTAAGTTGGCTTAATTTGCTTTTTTCTTATGATTAGAGATTTGAAGCTTTTTTTAATGTGGTTGTAAATACTTTGCAGTTCTTTTGAGAACTGTTTTAGTCAAATCCCATGATCTATTGGATAATAGTTATTAGTTACATATATATATATATATCACTATATGCATAGTTAGATATTGTCCAGTTTCTCCAATAAGGGTTAAGTATTCAAGATATCTAAAGAGTATATACATATGAAATATATAATACAATATATAATACTAAGTGTAGTTATTTATATATTTATATAAAATATATTTATTTATATAAAAAGTATATACATATGAAATATTTAATACAATATGTAATACTATGTGTAATTATTTATATATCTTGAATACCTAAGCCTTGTCAGAGAAATTTGATATAATGATTTTTTCCCATTAAAACACTACCCTTCTTATCCTAGATTCATTAATGATTTTTTGGACAGAATCTTTTCAGTTTCAAGCAATTATGGTTATTTACTTTGTCTTTTGTAATTTCCTCCATCTCTTGTTTGGTTAAGAATATATCTCTTTCCTATAATTTATAAGAGGTATATGATCAGTTTTTCCTCTAAAATTTTTATTGTATGATCTTTAACATTAAGTTCATGATTCAGTTTAGAACATATTGTGGAGAGTAGTGTGTCAGTTTTTGCATAATTTCTGCCGGACTGTTGTCCAGTGTTCCCTGCAGTTTTTAATCAAGTAGGTAGGTTTCACGTGGGGAATCTATATTTTCCACTTTATCTATAGTTCTTTCTGAATGTCCTCTGTCTTGTCACTTTATTGATCTCTCTCTTTTTTTAAAACCAATATAAGGTATTTTTGATAACTGCTGTATTAAAACATAGTTTCAGGTCTGAAAATTCTTCTACACCTTTGTCCTTACTTCTTTTCATGATTTCCCTTGACATTGTAGATATTTTATTTTTTGAAATTGTAATATTTTATCCAGCTTTGTAAATCATTCTTTTGTCAATTTGATTGTTGTTAAAAGTATAATTTAATTTTGCTAGTATTGTCATTTTTATGACATTGGCATGGCCTAGCCATGAGCACTGATTATTCCTCCAGGTATTTAGATCATTCCCTTTTTTTTTTAGATGTGTTTTGCAATTGAATCTATACAACTCATTTTTTATATTTTGATAAGTTGAATACCACATATTTTATGCATTTTGCATTTATTTGGAATGGGATTTCCCTTTCTATTATTGCTTGTTTTGTATTGTTATTAAAATATTGAATTGCTGTTGATTTCTGAGGATTTATTTTGTAGCCTATAATTTTGCTGACTATTAATTGTCTCAATTAGTATCTTTACAAATTACTTGGTCTTTTACAATTGAACCATCATATCATCAGTAGACAGGGAGAGTTTAATCTCCTCTATACCTATCTTTATTCCTTCAATTTCTTTCTCTTATCATATTGCTACCACTAATATTTCCATTACTATATCAAATACGAGGGGGAGAGTGGGCATCTTGACTTCACTGCTGTATTTACTGGAACAGATTTTATATGCAAATTATGATTGCTTTTCATTTTAGATTCTTTTTATAATATTAAAACTTTTAGCATTAAAGATTGTTATACTTTGTGAAAGACTTTCTTTCTATTGAGATGATTTTGTAATTTGTGATATTTGATGTTTAAAATGATTAAATTATATTGATTGTTTTCCTAATATTGAACCATCCTTATATTCCCGGTGTATATCTCAGTTGATCTTAAGGAATGTTTTCTTGGAACAGTCATTATAATCTAATTGGATTAGCCAGTGCTAGGTCTTGTGTGATTTTAATTGTGTGACTGTCATATTTAAATTGTTTTTTTTTATTGTTTCTCATAATATTTTATCCTTGAGTTGAGTTTGGAACTTGACTGTGATAGTCCTGTGGGTTTTCTTCATAGGATCTCTTTTAATTTGTGATCAGTGGATTTTTTCTGTTACTACTTTCCCTTCTTGTTCCAATGCTTCAGGAAAATTCTTTTTGATTATTTTTTCTATTATTGTATCAAGATTTTCTTTATTGTATCTTTCAGGTAGTTTGATTATTATGTTTCTCTTCTTGATCTTTTCTCCAGATCAGTTGCCTTTCTCATGAGATGTTTCATACTGTCTTCCATTTTTTTGTCTTTTATATTTTATTATTTCTTTACCTTTTATGAATTTATTGGCTTCTCCTTTCCCAATTCTGATGTTCAAGGAGTCATTTTGTTCCTTAAGATTCTGAATCTCCTTTTCTAATTGGTTGACTTTCTTATCATAATCTTTTTGGTTTTCTTGGATTGCTCATTTTTTTTTTTAGTTTTTCCTCAATCTATCTCATTTGATTTTTAAAGTCTTTTAAAAATTATTCTATGAATTCTTTTTGAGCAGGTGACCATTTGACATCATTCTTTGGGGTAGAAGTGCCTTTCTTTGCTTCAGTATCCTGCTCTGAAGAGGAACCCCAGTCTTTCCTATAACCATAGTAACTCTCTGTGGTTGAATTATTTCTCCTTTGACTGTGCATTTTTTTTCTTTTGTAGTAACTTAGTTTATTGTAATCACCTCTACTTCTGGGGCATGGGGAATGGTGCCTCTGGCCTGGGATCCTCCTTCAGTTCTCCCTTCTGACTTGGAACCAGAACCAAGGCCTCCAGCCTCCTATAAGTGCCCACAGCCAGCAGCATCCCTGGCCTACTGCTTCTGCACTTACCAGGCATGTGCTGGTTCCTTCTCACCCCCAGCAATACCTCCTCAGCACAACTGGGTCTAGCCTTCCTGGTTAGCAAAGGTTCCCTCTATCTTCCTGGCTCAGATGCCCAATACCTCTCACTACCCTGGAGTGATAAATTTCCTGTGGCTGGGACTGGTAGCCTTCCAATTCAGCTAACCCAAGGGTTTGCCAGTTGTTGTTTAAGGGGACCTAGGACCTAGCCTGGAAGTGTTTACTCTTCACAGGGACCAAACCTCATCCTAGGGATATTTTTCGGAGATCTGACTGTCCCAGAAGGACCCCTGTTCTGCCTCTATTCTCACATATTTTTACCCACTCATTATTAGCCCTGAGGTGCTATTTCATATCTTTTCTGGGAGAAATTCTTGAGAGCTTGGAATTTTCTGACCTACTCCATCATTTTTCCAGAATTCACTCTCCTCCTCATGATTATTTCTGCCAAAATAATGGTATTCCATCAAAATCATATAGCACAGCTTGTTTAGCCATTTCCCAATCAGTGGGCATCTCCTTAATTTCCAGTTCTTTATCACCATAAAAAGGTCCTGTTAGTATTTTTTTACATATGGGTCCTTTTCCTCTCTTAAAAATAATTCTCTTTATGATACAGGCCTTATAGTGAGTGGTATTGCTGGGTCAATGGGTAAGGAAAGTTTTATAGGTTACTGGAAGTAAGTCTAAATTGCTCTGCAGAAGAGTAGGATCAATTTACAACTTGACTAACTATGGCTTAGTGTCCCTGCTTTTCTACTTCTCCTCCAGCATTTGTCATTTTCCTTTTCTGTTGTGTTAGGCAATCTGATCAGTGTGAGGTGCTATATCAGATTTGTTTCAATTTGTATTTCTTTAATCAATTGTGATTTAGAACACTTTTTTCATGGCTATAGATAGCTTTAATTTCTTCTTTAAATACTGCCTATTCATATTTTTTGACTACTTATTAATTGGGGACTGGCTATTTTTTATATATAAATGTAGCTCTGTTCCCTATACACTTGAGAAATGAAGCATTTTTCTGAGATATTTGAAGTAAAATATTTTCCTCATTTTTTTCTGTTTTCCTTTTAATTCTGCTGAATCTGTTTTGTTTGTCAAAAAATTAAATTTGATTCAGTCAAAATTATGATTTTTTCCC
The DNA here is from genome assembly GCF_900497805.2 of Vombatus ursinus. NCBI lineage: Eukaryota > Metazoa > Chordata > Mammalia > Diprotodontia > Vombatidae > Vombatus > Vombatus ursinus. The sequence goes on from NW_020954250.1 coordinate 4,160, forward strand.
CTCTGATATTCTCTATCTTTGGTTTGGTCATAAACTCTTCTCTTGTCACCAGATCTGACAGGTAATGTTTTCCATGCCCATCTGACTTGCCTATGATGTCACTGTTTATTTCTAAATCATTTTCAGCTTAGTGGTGATGGTTGGTTGGTTCTTGCCCTTCTGGCTTAAAGAGGACCAAAATGATGTCTGAAACTTGAGATTAAGGTATAGTGTGTTCAACTGAGGCTGATCAGACAAATACACTCAGAAGGCTCTACCACAAGTCAGTCACAAATAGTGCATATGAACATTTGGAGTGGAGATGTCTCTAAATTTGCACTCTCATTTCTTTTAAGCTACAGCAATCCTGCTTTGCTGATAGAGGACAGCTCCTTCTTTGATGTGGGGATGCCGTGCTGGGTGGTCCTGTATTAGTGTCTAGCATGTCTTACAATCGATTCCAAAGTTCTCTCAAGAGACCTTGAGAGTTCCTTGTATCGCTTCTTCTTACTTTGGTGTGACAATTTTCCTTCTGTGAGCTCTCCATAAAATGGAGTTTTAGGGAAATGTACATTTGGTATTTGAGCAACATGGAGAGCCCATTGGAGTTGGGATCTGTGCAGTAGATTCTGAATGCTTGGAAGTTCTGCTAGAGAAAAGACCTCAACGTCCAGGACATTATATTGCCAGATAATCTTCAGAATCTTCCTAAGACCAATCAAATGGAAGCAAGTCAGTCACATAACATGGAGCTGGTAGACTGTCCACATTTCAGAGGCTTACAAGAATGAGGTCAACATGAGAGCTCTATAGAGCATACCTCTTCTTTCCCACATTTTGCTTCAGAGCTTTGCAAACACAGAGCTAGCTCTGGCAATATGTGCATCAACATGATCATCTGTGTGTTCAGCCCTGGAAAGTATATTGCCATGGTAAGTGAGCTTAGCCATTTGGTATATGGTGTGAGATGTTGGCCTATGCCTAGTTTCTTTCTAACTTCTTTCTAGTATTCACAGCAGATTGTTTTTTTTTTCAAGTAGTTAGTTCTTGTCCCCAACGCTTGGATCTTTTTGTACATCAAACACTAGATAGTTATGGTTATTAACAGCTTAATATTATGTGCTTAATGTATTGCACTGATCTACCATTTAATTTTTTATCCAGTAACAGATTGTTTTGATCACTGCCACCTTATAACATAGTTTGAAGTCTGGCTGCCTTATATCACTTTTTCCCATTGATTCTCTTGATATTCTTGACATTTTGTTCTTCCAGATACATTTTGTCATCATTTTTTTCCCAGCTCTATAAAATAATTCTTTGGTAGCTTGATTTTGGTTTGCCACTGAATAAGCTGATGAATTTAGGTAGAATTGTCATTTTTATTATATTGGCTTGGCCTACTCATGAATAATTAGTATTTCTCTCTTTGTTAAAATCTGTCTTTATTTTTATGAAAAGGGTTTTGCAACTGTGTTCATACAGTTCCTGAATTTGTCTTGAGAGGTAAGTTCCCAAATATTTTAGATCATCTGAAGTTGTTTCAAATGTACTTTTTCTATCTCATTCTATCTCATGAAATATTCTATATTCTCATACCTTCACTGATTTTTTTTTCTTATTTTACTTCAATAGCTCACATTTCTAGTACAATATTGAATCTTGATGGTGACAATGGACATTCTAGCTTCATTGCTGGTCTTACTGGAAGGGCTCCTAGTTTATTCCCATTACAGATAATGTTTGGCTCTTGGTTTTAGATAGGTACTACTCATCACCTTATGAAAAGCTGCATTTTTTCCTGAGTTTTCTAGGACTTTTAATAAGAATGGGTGTATTTTGTTGTCAAAAGATTTTTCTGCATCTATTGATGTAATCATTTTTTTTTTGGTTATATGTATTGTTGATATGGTCAGTTACTCTTATAGTCTGTTTAATATTGAACCAGCCCTACATTCCTGGTTGTAATCCAACCTGGTCATAATGTTCATTTCTTGTGAAATATTGTTCTCATCTCCTTTCTAGTATTTTGTTTAATATCTTTTGCATTAATATTCATCAGGAAAATTGGTCTATAATTTTCTTTCTGTTTTTGCTGTCCTCGATGTAAGTATTAAAACCATCTGTGTGTCAGAGAAGGAATTTGGTTTGACTCCTTTTTTTCCAAATAGTTTTTATAGGATTTAAATTAATTGCTCTTTAAATGTTTGGTAGAATTCACTTGTAAATTCATCTGGTGCTGTAGAATTGATCATAGGGAGCTAGCTCATGTAAGTTTTGTTCAACTTTTTTTTTTTAAAGAAAGGTAGAGTTACGTAGTTATTCTATTTACTCTTCTGTTAATCTGGGCAGTTTATATTTTTGTAAATACTTATCCATTTCACTTAGACGGCCAGATTTAGAGGCATGTAGTTGCATAAAATATCTCCTAAATATTGCTTTAATTGCATCATCATTGGTTTTGCATTCACTCTTTTCCTTTTTAATTTGGTTTTAATTTGATTTTATTTCCTTTTAAATCAAGTTTGCCAATTTTTATCTTTTTTTCCATAAAACAAGCATGTAGTTATATTTATCAGTTAAATGGTTTTATTACTTTCCATTTTCATCTCTCCCTGGATATTCATGGGTTTTAATTTGTTGTATAATTGGAGATTTTAATTTGTTCTTCTCTTACCTGATTTAATGATAGTAAGTTTATTGGGGAAAACTTAACTGATTGGCATGTAACTCCAATTTTGAAATCAAGGCTGAACTGTAACCATAAGTTAGCTATGGACAAAAGAGATCCACAAAAATCAGTAAAAGCAATCTGTGATGATCAGTTGGCTAGATGGAATTCACAGAAAGGGGTATTGATTATTTTATTCCTGTTTTCAAATTGTCTGCTATAACCATCGTTTTAGTAAAATGGATGATAATTTTATATATATGTATATAAACATATACATAGACATACATATGCATGGTTTTTTAAAGAGCCAGTTTTTCTAAAAAAATGAAAATTTTTACCATTTTACCTTATAATTTACTAGACTTAGGGCTTTTAAAAATTCATAACCTTGGAGAATGCAATATCCAAAAAGTAAGACTACTGCTTTAGTCATTGTACTAAGCAAAGGAGCTGAGATTCAAATGTGATTTTTCTTATCTCTGGTCAATAAATAAGCATTTATTAATTGCATACCATGTGCCATGCCCTGTGTTAATCCCTGAGCAGGCAATGAAAGGCAAAAGACAGTGCCTGCCCTCCAGGAGTTCACAGTCTAATGAGGGAGATAGAATGGAAACTGCTATGTAGAGACAAGATATATAAAGACTAAATCAAAGATCATCAACAGCAGGAAGGCCCAAGAATTTAGCAGGAATGAGAAATGCTTGCTCTATAAAGTGAAATTTTAGATGGCACTCTAGGGAATCCAACAGACAGAGGTGAAGGAGAGAATTGCAGGTGTGGAGGACAACCAGAGACAATGGCCCAGGTGAGAGATGGAGTTTCTTATTAGTGAAACAGAAAGGAGGGCATTGCTGTTGGATCAAAGGATGCTGGGACTGGGGGAGGCTGGCAGCTTTAAAAGTATAAGAGAACAGAAAAGGGAGGGGCATATATTTAAGGTCTTTAAACACCAAAGGATTTTATATATGATCCTGGAGATGACAGGGAGCCACTGAAGTCTACTGTGTGTATTGTTGGGGGATGAATGGAGAAAGGGTCATGTGCACTTTAGGAAGAATACTTTGGCAGCCAAGTGGAGGGAGGACTGAAGGGGACAGTCTTGAGGCAGGGAAGCCATGCAACAGGCTACTGCAATAGTCCAGGCTACAAGTGATAAGGACCTGTAGCAGTTTGGTGGCATTGTTAGAGGATCGAAGACAACATACATGAAAGATGTTTCAGAGGTAGAATCAATAGGCCATGGCCCTGCTTGGATTTGGGTGGGGATGCTGAGAGAAAGAGAGATGAGCTTCCAAGCTTCCAGCCTGGGTAACTGGGAGGGTGGTGCTACCCTCTACAATAATAGGAAAGGTAGATAGAGGAAAGGGTACAGGGGGAAAGATAATGAATTCACTTTGGCGTATGATTATTTTAAAATATCTATTATACAGGGAGGAAGAAAGGACAAACTCGTATTAAGTATCTACTATATGCTAAGTATTGTTCTAAGCGCTTTACAAATATCACCTCATGTGATCCTCAAAACAACTCTCTGAAGTAGTTGCTATTATCATCCTATCACAGAGCTGAGGATGTCAAAGGGACATGAGACTACTCTTCATGTATCATTTTCTGGTCTAAACTTTTCCCTATGCTGTAATATTCTTTCTGGACACCAGATGTCAGTGAAAGAGTGTGTTATTTTTCTTAGTAGCACTAAAGTGGTCAACAAGTATTTTCTAAGGACCTACTTTGTGTAAGGCACAAGGCTAGGTGTTCAGATACAAACAAATACAACCATCAAACAGCCCCTGCCTTCCAGGAGCTTAAACTCATTGGTGGAAACAACAGGTACGTATATAATCATATACAAAATATAAACAGAATGCAAGTTAATTGTTTGGGAGAAAGGAAGAAAATTTCTCTAACATCTGGGCCCCACCCCACAGTATTCAGACAAGAACATATTAATTGATCTTTGAAAGGACTAAGTATTTTTAGAAGCAGAGATAAAGATGGATTGCATTCCAAGCCAGAGCTATACCCTCTACAAAGGCTTGTAGATGGAAAATAAAATATTATTTGTGGAGAACAGCAACAAGGCCAATATGACTGGCCCTTAGAGTACATAGAATGAGAAGGCTAGAGAGGTAGGTTTTAGCTATTATGAATGGCATTAAATGACAGAATTGTCTGGCTTTGGTCCTAGATGGACTAGGGAGTCACTGGAGACTACTCAATGAGTCATCAACATAATTAGAACCATCAAGTAAGAACATCACTTTGGCAGCTGAGGAGAGGCTGGAATGGAGAGGGGA
>NW_020954251.1:0-8926 GCF_900497805.2 Vombatus ursinus
CAGCTGCCCCCTGAGCTTTTGGTCCACAGACTGAGGGGGAATCGAGTGGCTGATCAGAGGGGGATTGCAAGGATCTCTTTACCAGTGCTGAGGCAGGCATCTCTTGCTTTGCCCGTGCTTGGATCTGGGTCACAGTTCTGAGGGGCAGCCCTGGGGCGAGGAGGAACGCTGGCATGGTGGAGCTTGTTGTGGCGGTGGAGAGGAAACACCTCGCCCCTTATCATACCACCTTGGAGGAACTGAAAATTTACAGGTCCCTAGAAGTAGCTCTGAAAACAGCTGTACAAACCCCCGAAGCTTGGGACAGTACATTCTCCACATTGGAAGCAGACTCTTGCCTTAACAAAGAGTTTAAAACTGAAGTAATTGACTGGGATCACGAGTAAGCAGTACAAAAAGAGTCAGACTATATTATCTTACTTTGGTGACAAAGAAGATCAAAACATACAACCAAAAGAAGACAACAAAGTCAAAGCTCCTACATCCAAAGCCTCCAAGAAAAATATGAATCAGTCCCAGGCCTTGGAAGAGCTCAAAAGGAATTTTGAGAAGAAAATAAGAGAAGCAGAGGAAAAACTGGGAAGAGAAATGAGAGTGATGCAAGAAAATCATAAAAAAACAAGTCAACAGCTTGCTAAAGGAGACCCCCCAAAAAATACTGAAGAAAATAACACATTAAAAAATAGTCTAACCCAAATGGCAAAAGAGGTTCAAAAAGCCAATGAAGAGAAGAATGCCCTAAAAAGTAAAACTGTCCAAATGGAAAAAGAAGTACAGAAGTTTACTGAAGTAAATACTTCCTTAAAAGTTAGAATAGAGCAATTGGAAGCTAGTGACTTTATGAGAAATCAAGACACTGTAAAACAAATCCAAAAGAATGAAAAACTAGAAAACCATGTGAAATATTTCATTGGAAAAATAACTGACCTGGAAAATAGATCCAGGAGAGAAAATTGAAAAATTATTGGACTATCTGAAAACCATGATCCAAAAAAGAGCCTAGACATCATCTTTGAAAACTGCCTTGATATTTTAGAACCAGAGGGCAAAACAGAAATTGAAAGAATCCACTGATCTCCTCCTGAAAGAGATCCCCAAAGGAAAACTCCTAGGAATATTGTAGCCAAATTCCAGAGTTCCCAGGTCAAGGAGAAAATATTACAAGTAGCCAGAAAGGAACAATTCAAGTATTGTGGAAACACCATCAGGATAACACAAGATCTAGCAGCTTCTACATTAAGGGACCAGAGGGCATGGAATATAATATTCTGGAGGGCAAAGGAGATAGGATTACAACCAAGAATCACCTACCCAGCAAAACTGAGTATAATCCTTCAGGGGTAAAAATGGTAATTCAGTGAAATAGAGGACTTTCAAGCATTCTTGATGAAAAGACCAGAGCTGAATAGAATATTTGATTTTCAAATACAAGACTCAAGTGGAACATGAAGAGGTAAACAGGAAAGAGAAATCATAAGAGACTTATTAAGGTTGAACTCTTTACATTCCTGCATGGAAAGATGATATTTGTAATTTATGAGACTTTTGTCAGTATTAGGGTAGTTGGAGGGAAAAAATTATATGTATGTATGTATAGATAGATAGATAGATAGATAGATAGATAGATAGATAGAGGGCACAGGGTGAGGTGAAGATGAAGGGGTCATATCTGGAGAATAAAATTAAGGGGTGAGAGAGGATTGTACTAGGAGAAGGAGAAAGGGAGAGGTAGAATGGGGTAAATTATCTCACAAAAAAACAGAAAAGAAAAGACTCTTACAGTGGAGGGGAAACAGGGGAAGGTGAGAGGGAATGAGTGAATCTTATTCTCATAGGATTTGGCTTAAGGAGGGAATAACATACACACTCAATTGGGTATGGAAATCTGTCTTACCTTACAGGAAAATAGGGGGGGAAGGGGACAAGAGAGCAGGGGGATGATAGAGAGGAGGGCAGATTGGGAAAGGGGGTAATCAGAAGCAAATACGTCTGAGGAGGAACGGGGTCAAAAGAAAGAATAGAATAAATGGTGGGGCAGGATAGGATTAAGGGAAATAGTTTTTCACTGCACTTCTGCTATGGAAGTGCTTTGCATAACTGCACATGTATAACCTATGTTGAGTTGCTTGCCTTTTCAATGATGGTGGGTAGGGAGGGAGGAAGGGAGAAAATTTGGAACCCAAAGTTTTAAAAACTTACATTTTTAAAAAATGTTTTCACATGCAACTGGGAAATAAGAAATACAGGTAATGGGGTACAGAAATCTATTCTGCCCTACAGGAAAATAGAAGGGGAAGGGGATAAGAGAACGAGGGGAGAGATAGAAGGGAAGGCAGACTAGAGGAAGCGGTATTCAGAATGCATGCCATCTTGGGGTGGGGGGAGGGGCGATATGGGGTGAAAATTTGGAACTCAAAACCTTGTGGAAGTAAATGTTGAAAACTAAAAATAAATAAATTTATTAATAAAAAAAGAAAAAAAGTGGTGAATTCCCCTTTTCATTTTTGACACTGCTAATTTGGTTTTCTTTCTTTTTTAAAAATCAAATTAACCAATGGTTTATTTCCTTCACTATTGGTTTTTTTCCCATGAAACCAGTTTCTAGTTTTCTGTATTAGTTCAATGGCTATGTATAGATCTGATCATGTCAACAAAGCACAGCAGGAAGAGATAAAAAGAGAAATCCCATTTGAAACAACTTCAGATAATATAGAACACTTGGGAGTTTACCTGTCAAGACAAACCCAGGAAGTATATGAACACAACTACAAAACACTTTTTCACACAAATAAAGTCAGATCTAAAGAGTTGGAGATACATTAATTGCTCATGTTCAGACTGAGCCAATATAATACAAATGACAATTCTACCTAAATTCATTTACTTATCAGTGTCACACCAATCAAACTACCAAAGTATTATTTTATAGAGCTAGGAAAAATAATAACAAATTTCATCTGGAAGAACAGAAGGTCAAGAATATCAAAGGAATCCATGAAAAAAAATGAGAAGTGTAGTCTAGCAATACCAGATCTCAAACTGTATTACAAAGTGGTAATCATCAAGATATTCTGCTACTGGCTAACAAATGGAGTGGTTGTGAAATAGATTAGGTACATAATATATAGTACTAAATGACCATAGTAATCTAGTGTTTAATAAGTGCAAAGCTCCAGTCTTGTGGGACAAGAATTCATTACTTAAGAAAAATTGCTGGGAAAACTGAAAAGCGGTTTGGCAAAAACTAGGTATAGACCAACAACTCATACCGTATACCAAGATAAGGTCAAAATGGGGACCTGATTTAGAAACGGAGGGTGATATCATAAGCAAATTAGGGGAACGTGGAATAGTTAGCCTGTCAGATCTATGGAGAAGGGCAGAACAGATGGCCAAAGAAGAGCAAGGTCAATTCCAGACTCATTTGGAAGCTATGTTTTATTCAGAAGGGAATTTGGTCAAATGAATGCTTTGTAGCAGCTGTTTAAAGTTTGAGCCCATTCTCCCTAGGGTTGGAGGTGGTAGGGGAGAAGATGGGCTCCCTTTGGGGGATTGGCAGGGGGATATGTTTGCACTTCTGTACTCAGTGCTGTTGGTCCTCCCTTGTTTTGAAGAGTACTAATGGTATAGCCTTGCCTGGGAATTGGATTTAAGTGAGGCTTTGTTGTTGCTTGGTCATTTTAGTCCTGACTCTCCAAGACCCCATTTAGGGTTTTCTTGGCTGAAGTGGTTTGGTCCTTCTCCGGTTCATTTTACACATGAGAAACTGAGACAGGCAGAGTTGCACACAGTAGTCAGCCTCAGTCTTCCAGAGTCATTGAAGTCCAGTGGTTATTTTTTTCCTGACTTTATTTATTTATTTATTTATTTTTCCTCTATTTTTTTAATTAATTAATTTATTTTGATTTATCAAACATCACTTCCGTAAGCTTTTGAGTTTTAAATTTTTCTCCCCCTCCCTCCCCACCTCCCTCCCCAAGATGGTGTGCAATCTGATATGGGTTCTACATATACATTCTTATTAAACATATTTTCACATTAGTCATGTTGTAAGTAAGAATTAGAAGCAATAGGAGGAACCACCAGAAAGAGGAAACAAAATACAACAGAAGAAAAAAAATAGCAAATAGTATACTTCAATCTGCGTTCACATTCCATAGTTCTTTCTTTGGATGGAAAGCATTTTCCATCATGAGGCCTTTGGAGATGTCTTAGATCCTTGCATTGCTGAGAAGGGTTAAGTCTATCAGTATTAGTCATCACACAACATGGCTGTTACCGTGTACAACGTTCTCCTGGTTCTGTTCACTTCACTCAGCATCAGTCCATACAAGTCTTTCCAGGTTTTTCTGAAGTCTGCCTGCTCACCATTTCTTATAGCACAATAGTATTCCATCACATTCATATACCACAACTTGCTCAGCCATTCCCCAATGGATGGGCATCCCCTCAATTTCCAACTTTTTGCCACCACAAAAAGAGCTGCTATTAATATCTTTGTACATGTGGGTCCTTTTCCCATTTGTATGATCTCTTTGGGATACAGCCCTAGAAGTGCTATTACCGGGTCAAAGGAAAGTCCAGTGGTTATTGACAAAAGTTCAGACAAGTGGTGATGGTTCAGGATGCACTGAATGACCTTGGCTTCTTCAATGTCTGACCAAGCTCTAAATGCTCCACAGTGCCCACTTCAGTTACCTTCATGGCCTTTGGAACAAATTGTTCTCATCTACCCACTGCATTGTGGAAAGTCTTCATGTGCTTGGGGTAGACATCCATCTAACTCACCAAAGGGTTGGAGGTCTGTTGGCTCTCCTCAACCTGGTTTAGCCCTTCTACCAAGAGAGTTTACGGGGTGTGGCCACTGCACATGCTACACCTTCTTGGAGCCCCAGGTGAGAACTGGGTGAAGGTAGACACCAAAGGCAGATGAGCAGCCCCAAAAAGGGTTCAGCAAGCCCTCACCCCAGAGGTGCTAGTCCTCCCTGAACACCCCATACTCCCCATTCTCAGTATATCTTCTCAGTAAATATCTCTTGGTAAAACCTAATTGATACTAAATGTTTATCAACGATATCCACTTGTTAGATTAATAGTGGTGAAGAGGGTGGGGTGGAGGCACCCCAAAATCATGGGAAAAGCCCAGATCGCGGCACAGATCTGCCTGAATGAATTCAACTCAGATCTTCTTCCAGCCAGAGAAAAAGTTTATTAAAGATAAGCATATAGGCCAGAGTCCAAAGGAACCCAAACATCAGTGATCTAAAGGGGGTTTAAGGTGGTCAGGTGATGCTCGTAAGGATGAGCAGCATGAGGCAGTCTAGAAAGCTCAGCGTCCGAGTGGGGGCTGGGGCTAAGGTGGTCAGGCCAGGTGACGCCCGCTATGGGCGGCCATGGGGTCTCATCCTCTAGGGGCATGAGAAATTCCCAGCATCTGAGTGGGGGCTGGGGTGGATAGGCCACGTGACGCCCTTTAGGATAGGCAGGCATGAGTGGTCTCAGCTTCTAGGCTTGAGAACAGCTCAGCATCAGAATGGGGAAAAGGTGAGCCTTAAGTACAGACTGAGGGAGGGGCCATGAAGTTTGGAGTGACGGGAGGAGGGGTCCAAGGAGTGGCCAAGCAGTTTGGGGTGAGGGGAGGAGGGGTCTAGGGAGATCTGGATGGGGGTGGCCAGCAAGCTGGGGCAAAAGGAACATGGTGCCTAGCTAGGATTAAGGGTGGGAATGGCCAGGAAGGCAAAACAATGGGAAAGCCAGTTGATGGGGGAGGTGGACCATTTGGAAAAGGGTCCAGGTGAGAATTTCCACATGAAATGTCTGAGTGATTTGAACAGACAATGAGAATAGATAATGAAGGGAGCTGGAAGGGGGAGTTTGCTTTCAAAGGGCTTTTAAAGGGAAATAAGGCAGTCTCTAAAACTTTAAGGGTTTCCTGGGACCGGTAAACAAACTGAAGCTGCCAGGTTCTTTTTAGGGGCCAGGAAGGAAAGATGTCAAAGAGAGATAAGTGGGTCTACAAGGAATCTCAAAGCTTTAAGGTTTTTGTGGGAATTGTAGGTAAACCTCTTCATTGGGGCTCTAATCTTTGGGTCAGGGGGCAGGTAGGTGGTACAATGGCTTGAACACAGGGCCTGGAGTCAGGAAGACCTGAATTCAAATTTGATTTCAGATACTTCCTAGCTGTGTGACCCTGGGCAAGTCACTTAACCCCATTTGTCTCAGTTTCTTCATCTGTAAAATGAGCTGGAGAAGGCAACGGCAAACCACTCCAGTATCTTTGCCAAGAAAACCCCAAGTAAGGTCAGGAAGAGTTGATTCCTCCGAATAACAAAAACAAAATCTTTGGGTCAATGAACTCTGTGGGGAGATATCACCTACTGAAAATACTAAAATTGACTACAGAGACATTCAAAAAAATGTTAAGAGTGAGGCTCTTTCAGGTACAAATGAAGCAATCTACATCAGCGAAGGGGATTGAGATTTTGAGTAGTTCAGTTGCATCAGAAAAGGCCAGCAGAGTAGAACTTGCCCCCAGGACATAGGCTGAATTCTCACCTTTGTCCCTAGTCACATTTGCATAAGACTAAACTCGAATCTGAGAAATATAACTAGGTTAGTCTGGCTAACCTGAGTGGAGGTCTGCACTGAGAGAAGGCATCTTGCATCCAGGGAGAATTATCCAATGGGGACAGGTAACACTTCTTTCATTGCCTTGCCTGAGAATTGACAAACCTCAGAGTTGCCCACAGAACTCAAGGGAGCAGTTGTCCCCTTTGGAGACCCAACCTTCCAACTGCAGAACAGTTAGGTGAAGCCGGGTGAGGGGTGTGGGGCTGGTATTACAGACCTAAAGTGTTTTGCTATCCTAAAAGCTCTAAGGTCCATACAGAGAGTTAGTGATTACATTATCTTTTTTTTTTTTTGGCTGGCAATGGGGTCAAGTGACTTGCCCAGAGTCACACAGCTAGTAAGTGTCAAGTGTCTGAGGCCGAATTTGAACTCAGGTCCTCCTGACTCTAGGGCCGTTGCTCTATCTACTGTGCCACCTAGCTGCCCCTAGAGTTAGTGATTGAGCCAGTTCTCGAATCCAGGTCCTCTGACTTCCTGTGCTTGCCACACCACTCACCTCCTGCCAGGTTTCATGAGCACAGCTCAGGGTCTCCTTTACGTGCTTCTGCTATGACTCCCAACAGCCCCATTCTATTTTTGGCATATCTACGGCCTCTAGCCCTTGGTTCCTTCTCTATTCTGTGGTCCTTGATCATCTCTGAACAAAGGAAAAACATCTAGATTGAGTGTCTTGCCACTAGTATGTGCTTAATGCTTGTTGACTGACTGACTGAAAATGGCCATTGTCTCCAAGGCATCACATCTATTATTAGCAAATCAGAACCCAAGCATACACGGGGAAGCGCCGAGGGCATTGCATTTAGAGACAAAAAACCTGGATTTCAATTGTGGCCATTCTCCTTATTAGCTGTCTGAGCTTGGGATGTAGCTTACCTACTATGGGCCTCAGTTTCCTCTTTTGTGAATAGGGAGGATTGAACAGGCTGATCTCTAGGGACTCATAAAGCACTGTCTCCATGTGGGACCTCAGACAAGGAAATAAACCTGTCTTTATCTTGAGAATCTTTTATTTTTGCATTGAACAGAAATACTTGGTAGAATGAGTTCAATGACTGTATGTTTGGGTGTTAAGCATGATTTAAAAGAGTCTCAGGTCCAAAGACAGATTTGGAAAACAAACAAATGAAAATGAAGCAGGCAGGGGCTGTATGTATAGCTGATCACCAGCTGGTGTGATTTCCATGGGTCAGATGCTTGGTGCCTGGAGAATAATCAGAAGAAGTAAAGCTGAAAGCTGAAAATGGGAGATGACCTAAATTGCAAAGCCTAGTAATTTGGGCCCTCAAAGTTTATTTGGATAATTGGGAACTACATTGTGTAGGCCAGAGAATCTGCTGATGACATAAGGGGCTTGGACTCTAGGGTGCCCAAGGTGCCATCCAAGTGGAACATCCTCTACTACTGTGACCTGGTGAGCTGGCCCTTTGCCTCTCCAGGCCTCTCTTTCTCCTTGTGTAAAAGAAGAAGGATTGGGATGAATACTCTCGAAGAGCCTGGGCTGGAGCTCCCAGGGACCACAAGGCCAGAGGGAAATGGCAAGAAAGCCCACTGCCTGCCCCCCCCCCCCCAGCCCCTGCCTGCCTCCCTGGGGCCTGGACCTCCATGTTCTGTTACTCTTCTCCCTGGAGAACAAAGGACCTGTATACTGCCCAGGGGCAGCTCCTCTGGGTGGCCTGGTTTTTGCTGGGGTGGGCCTGGTCAGTGGGGAGTGAACAGAGAGGTGATAGCAGGCCTGCTCTGGTCCACCTGTGGGGGGAAAGGTTCAGAACAGAAAGCTCTGGGAGGGAAGAAAGTTCAACCCTGACTGCTGGCCAGGAGATTGGCTGTGTGGGAGAAGATGGGCCCACTAGAACAATGGCCAGAGATAGCCAGGCCTGAAGCTGCTGAGGCCTGCAGTCCTGCTCACTGGTGGGCAGGGAGGCGGGCTGGGAGTCAGGGCCCATGGGGCTCCCAGAAGCCTTGGCCTACTCTCTTCTTGATACAAAGAGCAGGGCTGCTGAGCCCCTTGATTCCTGCCAACCATGAGACTTCACTCCCTGCAGATTTCACAGGGTGCACAGGGTATACAGGATATGGGAAATTGTTGCCACCCTGCACCTCCTTAGCTGCTCCTGGGCTGGAGATTTGTTACTGTTCCTTATCAGGGCTCTGTTTGCCCCAGAAAGAAACACAGAGCCAAGTCCTGGGCAGAGGAGGAGGAAGGCCACTGACCCTGGGAACCCTCCAGAGTGGCCAGGCTGTCCCTGGCTCTCTGCTCTACATTCCTTGGTTTGTCATACAAAGTATCCCAACCTTC
>NW_020954251.1:9026-12059 GCF_900497805.2 Vombatus ursinus
GGGGGGGGGGGGCCAGGAAGGCAGTTCAGGGCAGAAGGAAAACATGAACAACCAAGGCTCAGGGGCAGCCTGCCCCCAGCCCCCAATCAGGGTTAAGCATGGCATCTCATGGAGGCACAAGGAGATGGCCTGACTGGACCCAAGGGGCCAGAATGGGGATGGGGGGGAGGTTCAGTGAGGGAGAGGTCAGTGGGCCTAGATCATGGTGGCCTGAGACAGGCAGCCTAGGGAGTTGAGATTTGTTAGGAAAGAACTGAATCAAGTCTCTCCCACCATTCAGGTGGCAAGGGTGAGGAGCTGTGGCCTAGCTCATAGGATCTTACTTAGATTTCCAGTTGGAAGGGACATTAGAGGTCCTCAGGTCCAGCCCTATCACTTTGTAGGTAAGGAAACTGAGACCCAGAGAGAGAGGAAGGCCCCCTTGCCCAAAGTCATACACCTAGTAAGTACCTGAAGTGGCTTCTGAACCCAGATGAGAAAGGGCCCAGAAGTGGTGACAGGGCCCAGAACAGGTCACAGGGCCCAGAACCAGTCAGAGGTCTGGCCCAGAGAGTTGTCTCTAAGGGTCTGAGGACAACTTGGCTGAAGGTCCCCAGTGAGATGCCCCAAGCATCTATGCTTGGCCCTGTGGTGCTTTGCTTGTCCAGCAGTGACTTGGACCAAAAAAGCCCAGATGTCTGTGCTTCCCCAATGAGCAGATGACCCAAACAAAGCGGGGAGGGGTAGCCATCATTCTGGAATGACAGAGCCAAGATCCCCCAAGACCTGGACAGGCTAGAATCAAACCCGATGAAATCGAGTAGATCAAAACCTAAAGTATGCTTCCTCTTTTTAGACTTAGGTTTGAGAAAACAACCTCAGCAGTGCAGGAGGGAAGAAGCCTGATTAGACAGCAGTCCATCTGAAAAAGATTCAGTGATCTGAGTAGGCTGCAAGTTCCCTGAGCCACAAGAGTGTGGCCAAAAGTGGCCAAGGCCTCTAGGGCCATGTTAGTGGGCCTTGAGGGAACCATAGGGCCCAGAAGGAGGGAGGTGAGAGAGCCACATGGGCCTTAAGGGCCCAGGCCAGGACACGTGTGGAGCAGGACATTGCCTTCTTGGGCCCCAGTCTGGGAAGGACAAAGAGGAGCTGGAGAGTGTCCAGGGGAGGGCATCCCCTCTGGCTGGGGAAGGGCCTCAAGAAGGGGACATTGGGGTAAGCTTTGAAGGCTCTGGGCCTGTTTCTTCAGGAGAAGAATGGATGCTGAAATTCTGGGATTGTGGGATACTCCAGAAAGGAGAGGCCTTGGGAGTCTTTCACACCCTAGTGGGAATTACTGGAGCAGCCCCATTCTAGCTGATACCCAGCCCAGACCCTCTGGGGAGAGGCAAGGCAGATTCTGTCTGCCACTTAGGCTGCCATGGTTCTGAAAGCCCCTGTTCAGGTGGACTATTGGAGGGGCCTTCCAGCTGGGCCTTGGGGAGGCCATGGCCTGAGCTGGAGGGGGGCCCTTTGCACCAAGCTGGGCTGGGAGGCTCCCTGCCCCCCTTCCCCCCTGCTCCAGGGTTCATCTGTTGCTCCTGACCTCTTTGCTTCTCCTGCAGCCTGCTCACACAACTACCAGGGAACTGTGTGGCGCCTGTGTTCTTTGTGGGTTTTAACACTCAATCAAGTGTTTTCATGTTCTCACCACCATAGCCCTCTTCCCTGACCCCCACTGGACTCAGTGTTTCTCAGGTGCTGATGGGGGAGGGGAAGAGGGCTGGGCAAGGGCACTAGGGTGGGGGGGGTCTGGGAAGGCAGGGTGCTTGGTGGGCAGGGGTTCTAGAAGGTATGTTGGAGGAGGTTGGGCTGGTGAGCAAGTGCCAGAGAAGATTTAGGGGGGCCATGGTGAGATTGCCCCCTTCAACCCCTGGAAGGGCTGACTTGTGCAAAGATGGCATGGGAAATTCCTCGGGCGGGGGGAGTGGGTGGGAGGCAGGAAGGGAGAGAAGTGTGGGAGGGAGGGAGGTTGGGAAGAGAGAGTAGGCGGTTTAGGGCAGGAGCAGGAGTGGACTTATAAATATCCAGTAGCTGGTGGTTACTGCTACTTTTCTGTGCCCTACAAAGCCGGGCACATCTAGGCAGCTGCTCAGTCTGCAGTAGCTGCCACTCATTGCCAGCCTGGTCCTCCAGCTAATGGGCCATAGCCTTTGAAAGCATGAGTAGAGATCTCTCTGAGGCCAGTGAGGAGCGCCGCTGGGCTTCCCAGCCAAACCTGTCTGATCCCAAGGAGTGCTGTGAAGTCAAGACACCAGAGACATCCTCGGAGGAGCTGTCTCCTGATCCTGACTGTAAAGCTGAGACCTCCCCACCTCCAGAAATGCATCCCAAAGGTAACGGGGCTCAAGTGGAGGTGGATAGACAGCTGGGTGGCAAAGTGAGCAAGCAGGATTCCAAGAAGCAGCTTCTCCACCTCCCCCCTCACTTTGGGAGCCCCAGAGTAGGATTGTGTCTCTATCTCTAAACTTTCTTTATTTTTCACAGAAGGAAAATGTTTCTCAGAGAGGAGGCCCAAAGGTGGCTGGAGACCTGGGCTCCTAGCCCTAGGACACCCTGGAGCCTTAGCTCTTCCCTTTGCCTGAGTGCAAACCAGGGCACTCAGGAAAGGCTTCCTGAAGGAGATGGGCTGGGGGTAAAGCCCAGAGGGAATGGAAGACAACCAGGGAAATATGGATGAGGTGTCATGGTGGGCAATGGGGAAGCATTGCTGGTCCCTGGTGAGGGAGGGATTGACTCGGGCCCAGAGCCAGGTTTTAGGCAGGTGGCCGGCACAGGGAGGACTGAGGGAGCTAGACTCAGGGTGGAGCCAGCAGCTAAGAGGCCTGGAGAGGAGCTCAAAGGGTGGGAAGGAGGGCTGGCCCAGAATGGGGCTATGGGGACTGAGACAGGGAAGAAAACTCAGCTCACTTTGTCTGCTCCACAGGTTTGAGTGAATCAAGAGAAATGGAAAAAGCAGCAGTGAGCAAGGAGGGAAGGGAGAGGGAGAGAGAGAGAGAGAGAGAGAGAGAGAGA
>NW_020954251.1:12159-15709 GCF_900497805.2 Vombatus ursinus
GAGAGAGAGAGAGAGAGAGGGAGAGAGAGAGAGAGAGAGAGAGAGAGAGAGAGAGAGAGAGAGAGAGAGAGAGATTGAAAGGGTAAGATAGGAGCCAGTGTGAAGACCTGGGCTCCAGGCCAAAGCTCTGCTGCTTCCTTACCCTTAGATATGTAAGGCAAGCCAGGGAGCCTGGGTCTCAGTTTCCCCATCTGGAAAAGTGAAAAGGTTTGACTTTTTGAGTGAGTGGTCTCTAGGAGACCCTTCGGGTGCCAACGGTGTGATTCAGGAGAAGTGAATGTAGGTCCTGCTCTGCCAAGGGTGGGGATCAGGAGGGCCCCACCCCCATCTCTTGCAGTGGGGGGGGGTGAGGGGGAAGGCCAGGTGAGCACTTGAATGAAAGGAAGGGGTGCTGTGGTCCTTAAAGCCCCCGGGGAAATGCCAGCTACTAACCAGAGGACTGTCCTTGTCACTCTTTGCTTATCAGACAACTTGAAGGGCACGGGCAAAAGGTGCTCTGGTGCCGAGGGTTGGCAGCGAGCCCCTAACCCCAAGTCGTCCAAAGAGAAGGGTGAGGATCCCCAGGGCATCCAGAAAGATCTGGCGAGGATTGAACAGAAGGTGGATACTCTGCTACAGAAGATGGATCAGTTTACCAAGGAGGCTAGAACCCCGCCACCGGCTGCCGAGAAGGAGAAGAAGAAGACCCCAAAGCCGCAGCAGCCGCAGCCACCGCGGCCCCCTCCTGCGCCGCCACTGCCAGTCTGGCAGGTGCCCCAGCAACAGCACCAGGGTGGCAAAGGCCAGAGGAGGTCCAAGGCAGGTACCAAGGCAGCTCCTGCCGAGGTTGGTGGTGGTGGCAGCGGTGGTGCTGTGGGAAAGTCTGCTTAGAGGGGTGGAGCCTGGACCAGAGGGATGCTGAAGATCAAGGCCTGGAGGGCCAGCAGGGGTGGTTCTCAGAGGAGGCAGTGGCAGCAGCAGCTGCAGGGGCCCCCTCCCCGTGACACCTGAGCCCTCGTCCTAGAGCCCGCCTCACCTGGTCCCCTCCCCTGGTATCCTTCAGCACAGTCATCCCCAATCTTATTCGCTCCAGGCTCCCTAATTCAGCTCTATCTCGCAAGTGACCGCCCCTGCCACTCCCCAGAGCCTTCCTTGGAGGCCCCCCAGTAAAGCATCTGCCATTTGGCTCCTGAGCTCTCATAACTTTTCTCTGCAGATTTGACAATAAAAGCATTCTCTTGCTCCTTTGGTGCTTTTCTTTTATTTAAAGGGTCCTCCAGTTGAGGGTGGGGCTGAGGGGGTGAGGAAGTGGCAGCCAGGAATTAGTGGGAGTCCCCATCCTTTGGGACCCGGCATAGCAAAGCATCAAGTAGCCACTTGGTGCATCCAGGTAGGCCTGCGCAGCAGGGGCATGGCCCGGATGGTGGCTACTTCTTAGCTGGTGCCCCCAGGGGGAGGGTGGGCAGAGCGCTGCCAATGAGGCCATGCAGTGGGGGCTGCCAGGGGCTCACATTCTCCCATGCAGTGTGAACTTGTCCTGGCTCCCTTGGCCAGAGCCAGAAAGTGGGTGGAGCCACAGGGATCTTTGTCTCAGGGGCCAAGCTTCTTGTCAGCAGCAGTCCTGGCTTCCACAATCCCCGCTCTCCATGGTCCTCAGCCTGCCCCCGTGCCACACTGGTGCTAAGAGGCCCTGGACCTCTCCTGGGATCCAAGTTTCACCCCAGGGGACCCCCCCACAGCCCCACCCTCTCCACCTTGGCTCTAGGTGCTGTCAAGTCAACTGAAGTTCAGATATATGCCAAATGTGCCCAGAGTGAGGATTTGAGCCCAGTGTAGGCCTCCTCTATCCCAGTGGTCATCTGGAGGGATGTCTGTCCTGAACTAGGGCAGAGGCCCTGGACAGAGAAGAGACAGTAGGAGCAGGGAGGTGCTGGGGAATGCCCAGGGATACTGGCCCGCACCTGGACCCCTTTACTAGGCACAGGCCAAGGGTAGAACTCAGCAAGGCGACCCCAAGCTCTTCATGAGGATGCTCCATCCAGGAAGGCCCCCTCCCCCAGTATGTTACAGCACAGGAATGAATAGGTTTGACCTGTAGCCCCCAAGGAACAGCCACTCCCTGAGGTCTCAGTGAGGACATGACCACAACCACATGACCATAGGTTTGTCCCCATCTCCTTCCACCATCCAGCCCCTTAGCAAGATGGTCAGTTTCTGGTGTGTTGCCAATCTGCCTTGGTGGGGAGGGGTCTACACTGGGAGTTCCCCACACCTGGGAGATCACAGGTCCAGTTCAAAGAGGAAAGTCACCTTGGGAGATTGGGCTCAGCATTGGCTCCTCTCCAGACATGATCAGCAGCCCTGTGGCCCAGGCCCCCTGACATCTCTCCCTGGCTCACCACAGGCAAGTCCCTCAGCTTCTCAAAGCTTGACTCTCCTCGTGGTGGGGAGAGGGGAAGGCAAGGCAATGAGGGAACTGTCACTGAGGATCTCTGTCCCAGGGTCGTTGGGAGACTCAACACTCTAGGCCTGAACCCCAGTATTATTAGGGTCATTCTGTGCGTGAAACTTTGGCCAATCCCTTTGCCTCCCTGGGCCTCAGTTCAGCCTCTGCAAGATGAGGGCTTTGGACTAGATGGTCTTCACATCCTGGGCACTCCTAACTGCTCTTCTTCCTCCAGCCTCTACCTCTTCCCTCACCCCTCTCCTTGCCTCTCCCCTTGGCGTAGGTTTGCCTTAGGGAGCTTACTGGGGTGGGGCCAGGCACTGAGGGGACTCCTACATCCCTACCTTTGGGGGTGCCTTGGCCCAGGGGTGCTCAGAAGTTTCTGAGCGTTGGCTGCCTGGGCCTTGGGCCTTCAGGGACCTCTGCCAGCTGTCCTCCTGGTGCTGAATCATAGGCTGAGCTCTGGGGCCACCACTAGGCAACATAGCCCAGGCAGTCTGGCTATTGACAGAGGCCTTGCCTTCTGCCCTGGCCTCAACCAGCACATCCCAAACCTGCCATGTCTCTAGGCCTTCCTGGTCTGAGCCCAAGTGTCAGTCTTGAAAGTGAGCAGCATGGGCAGGGCCCTGGTGTCTGGTGCCAGCTTTGCCACTTCCTAGGTGAGTGACCTTGGGTAAGTCACTTTCCCATTTTCTGGGTCTCGGTTTCTCCATCCGTGTAGTGACAGGGTTAAACTAGATGACTTTTACGGTCTTCCCAGCACCACCATTCTCCCCAGAACCAGAATTTCAGCGTTGCATGGGACCCCTCAGTGGGCATCTAGTGAAACCCATACTCAGAGAATACCCTCTGCAACACAATCACCATCCAAGAGTTGTTTGAAGACTTCCAGAGATGAGCAGCCCATTCCCTTCTGTGTAAGCAGCCCGTTCCATTTTGAATAGCTCTAACTTTTTCTCCTCTTCCATTGTAGTTTGTTTTCCTTAAGACAATTCTCTCACCCATCCTGTTCTCTGTCTTAAACCCCTTCTTTTCCCTGTTCACACAGATTTCTCTGTTGATTTCAATGTATTCCTATGCATGGTGTGTGTGTGTGTGTGTGTGTGTGTGTGTGTGTGTGTGTGT
>NW_020954251.1:15809-18268 GCF_900497805.2 Vombatus ursinus
GTGTGTGTGTGTGTGTGTGTGTGTGTGTGTGTGTGTGTGTAGGTTAATCTACTCATTTGGTGTCATGCCAGATCCAGATCCCTGGAGGAAGTGGGACCTCAGGCTCAGACCTCAGGGTAGAGATAAGAATGTCAGTAGGGTGTCCCTGAGACTCAGCCCCTGGGATAGGAGCAGGGCCTCATGGAGGCTATGCTGCTTCCAATTCCAAGGGAAAAAATCTGATACTCAAGACCCTGGATGAGAACCCGGCCTTCAACATGGTTCTTCCTATCCTGAAGAATGAATAAAGAAAAAATATAAAAAGCTATTATGACGTTAGGGATGCCTAAGACACAAACTAAGAAATGGGAATACAACTCAATCACCTTACAAGGAAAGGCTCAAAGAAAAACACAATTTGCCCATAGGATAAAAAACCGTTTTGAGAACTATTTCACGAGCAAATTTAAAATCCCCAATTAAACACCAAATTGGAAATCCTGAAAATCAAAGGAGAGATTAATAAAGTTGAAAGTAAGAAAACCATTGAACTAATATATAAAACTAAGAGCTACTTTTATGAAAAAAAAAACCCAATAAAATAGATAAACCATTGGTTAACTTGATTAAAAAAAAAGAAAGAAAAAAACCAAATTACTAGTATCAACAATGAAAAGGGTGAATATACCACCAACGAAGATGAAATTAAATTATTAAGAGTTATTTTGCCCAATTACATTTTAGTAAAACTTACAATCTAAGTGAAATGGATGAATATTTACAAAAATATAAATTGTCCAGATTAGCAGAAGTGGAAATAGAATACTTAAATAACCTTATCTTAGAAAAAGAAATTGAACAAGCCATCAATAAGCTCCCTGAGGAAAAAATCCCCAGGACCAACTTGGTTCCCAAATGCATTATACCAAACATTAAAAGAATAATTACTTCCAATACCATATAAACTTTTTGGAAAAATAGGTAAAGAAGGAATCCTACCAAATTCCTTTTATGACACAAATGTGGTGCTGATAGCTAAACCAGGAGGAGTTAAAACAGAGAAAGAAAATTTATACACCAATTTCCCTAATGAATTTTGATGCAAAAATTTTAAATAAGATCCTAGCAAGGAGGGGCAGCTAGGTGGCAAAGTGAATAGAACTCTAGCCTTGGAGTCAAGAGGACCTGAGTTCAAATCCAGCCTCAGACACTTGACACTTACTAGCTGTGTGACCCTGGGCAAGTCACTTAACCCCAATTGCCTCACCCAAAAAGGAAAAAAAAATCTTAGCAAGGAGATTACAGCAATATATTACAAAAATCACACACCATGACGAGATGGGATTAATACTAGGAATGCAGGCTGGTTCAATATCAGGAAACCTATTAGCACAATTGACCGTATCAATAACAACAACAACAAAAACCCAAATCATATGATTATCTCAATAGATGCAGAAAAATCTTTTGATAAAATGCAACACTCATTCCTGTCAAAATTTTTAGAAAGCATAGGAATAAATAGAGCTTTTCTTAAAATGATGAGTCGTATCTATCTAAAACCATCAGCCAGCATTATCTATAATGGGGATAAGCTAGAAGCCTTCCCAATAAGGTCAGTGGTGACTCAAAGGTGCCCATTATTACCACTATTATTCAGTATTGTGCTAGAAATGTTAGCTATAGGCAATAAGACAAAAAAAAGAAAATGAAGGTATTAGAATAAGCAATGAGGAAACAAAACTATTACTCTTTGCAGATGATATGATGGTATGCTTAGAGAATCAACTAAAAACTAGTTAAAATAATTAACAACTTTAGCAAAGTTGGAGAATAATAAATAAATACATAATATTTATAATATGTTATACCATATCATATATAATAATATAATAAAAAATAAATAAACCCACATAAATCATTAACATTTGATATATAGATCTGACTATCCATTTCACTTAGGTTTATTGGCACATAATTGGGTAAAATAGCTCCTGATATGCTTTAATTTTATCTTCATTAGTGGTGAATTCTGGGGGGCGGGGGCAGAGCCAAGATGGCAGAGTGAAAGCAGTGACTTGCTTGAGCTCTCCCCCAAACCCCTCCAAATACCTATAAAAAATGGCTCTAAACAAATTCTAAAGCAGCAGAACCCACAAAAAGACAGAGTGAAACAAATTTCCAGCCCAAGACAACCTGGATGGTTGATTGGAAAGGTATATCGTGGGAGGCAGGGAAAGGAGCACAGTTTGGAATGGGCACACAGGCGTGAGCACCCACAGTGAACCTGGAGCAGGTCTCAGAGGACTGAATTGCGGGTAGCTATGGCTGTTTCTAGACTTCTCAACCCACAAATGCCAAAGACAACTTAGGTCAGTGGGAAAAGTCTGTGACTAAGGTGAAAGAGAAGCCCAAGTGCAGCCCCCAGGGCTGCAGCTGCCCCCTGAGCTTTTGGTCCACAGACTGAGGGGGAATCGAGT
>NW_020954252.1:0-26048 GCF_900497805.2 Vombatus ursinus
TTTTTAACATGTGTTCTTAAAAGTTTGGGTTACAAATTTTCTCCCTTCCTCCCTCCCCACCCACCCTTATTGAAAAGGCAAGCATCTCAATATAGGTTATAGATGTGTAGTCATGTAAAACACTTCCATAGTGGTCCTGTTGTGAAAAACTAAGTATATTTCCCTTCATCCTATCCTACCCCCCATTTATTCTATTCTCTCTTTTGACCCTGTCCCTCCTCAGAAGTGTTTGCTTTTGATTATCCCCTCCCCCAATCTGCCCTCTCCTCTATCAACCCCCTGCTCTGTTGTCCCTTTCCCCCCTTATTTTCCTGTAGGGTAAGATAGATTTCCATACCCCATTGTGTATGTTATTCCCTCCTTAAGCCAAATCCTATGAGAATAAGATTCACTCATTCCCTCTCACCTTCCCCCATTTCCCCTCCACTGTAAAAGCCTTGTCTTGTCTGTTTCATGTAAGATATTTTACCCCATTCTACTTCTCCCAGTATAATCCTCTCTCACCCCTTAATTTTATTTTCCAGATATTACCCCCTTCATCTTCAACTCACCCTGTGCCCTCTATCTATCTATCTATACATACATATAATTTTTTTCCCTTCCACTACCCTAATACTGACAAAGGACTCATGAGTTACAAATATCATCTTTTCCTGCAGGAATGTAAACAGTTCAACCTTAATAAATCTCTTATGATTTCTCTTTCCTGTTTACCTCTTCCATGTTTCACTTGAGTCTTGTATTTGAAGGTCAAATTTTCTATTTGGCTCTGGTCTTTTCCACAGCAATGCTTGAAAGTCCTCTATTTCATTGAATGACCATTTTTTACCCTGAAGGATTATACTCAGTTTTGCTGAGTAGGTGATTCTAGGTTGTAGTCCTATCTCCTTTGCCCTCTGGAATATCATACTCTATGCCCTCTGGACCCTTAAGGTAGAAGCTGCTAAATCTTGTGTTATCCTGATTGTATTTCCACAATACTTGAATTGTTTCCTTCTGGCTGCTTGCAATATCTTATCCTTGACCTGGGAATTCTGGAATTTGGCTACAACATTCCTAGGAATTTTCTTTTGGGGATCTCTTTCAGGAGGTGATCAGTGGATTCTTTCAATTTCTATTTTGCCCTCTGGTTCTAAAATATCAGGGCAGTTTTCCTTGATAATTTCTTGAAAGATGATGTCTAGGCTCTTTTTGTGATCATGGCTTTCAGATAGTCCAGTAATTTTTAAGTTCTCTCTCCTTGATCTATTTTCCAGGTCAGTTGTTTTTCCAATGAGATATTTCACATTCTCTTCTATTTGTTTCGTTCCTTTGGATAAGTGTTACAGTGCCTTGATTTCTCAAATTGTCCCTAGCTTCCAATTTCTCCATTCTAATTTTTAAGGAAGTATTTTCTGCAATAAGCTTTTGGACTTCCTTTTCCATTTGGCCAATTTTGCTTTTCAGGGCATTCTTCTCCTCATTGACTTTTTGGACCTCTTTTGCCATTTGGGTCAGGCTATTATTTAAGGTGTTATTTCCTTCAGTATTTTTTTGGGTCTCCTTTAGCATCACTCTCAGTTTTTCCTCTACTTCTCTTACTTACTTCTCAAAATCCTTTTTGAGCTCTTCCATGGCCTGGGACCAATTCATATTTTTCTTGAAGGCTTTGGATGTAGGAGCTTTGACTTCGTCGTCTTCTTCTGGTTGTATGTTTTGATCTTCTTTGTCATCAAAGTAAGATAATATAGTCTGCCTCTTTTTGCACTGCTTGCTCATGATCCCGGCCAATTACTTGAGTTATAAACTCTTTGTTAAGGTAGGGGTCTGTTTCCAGTGTGGAGAATGTACTGTCCCAAGCTTCAAGGGTTTTGTGCAGCTGTTTTCAGAGATACTTCTAGGGACCTGTAAATTTTCAGTTCTTCCAAGGTGCTATGATCAAGTGCAAGGTGTTTACTCCTTCCCTAGCCTGTGCTCTGTTCTATGAGCACTCTTCTGTCTTGGAACTATGAGGAGGGTTTCCTATCCACAGCCACTACAAGTGCCACCATGTCAGTGCTCCTCCTCGCCCCTGGATCGCCACCCAGAACTGTGACCCAGATCCAAGCACGGGCAAAGCAAGAGAATCCTGCACCAGCAGAGAGATTCCTGCAACCCTCCTCTGATGGGTCACTCAATTCCCCCTCAGTCTGTGGGCCAGAAGCTCAGGAAGCAGCCACCGCCCTGGGGAATGGGGCTGGGACCCCACCGTCTTTCTCTCTCACCACCATAGAAACAGACTTTTCCCACTGACCTTTTAAGTTGTCTTTGGTGTTCCTGGGTTGAGAAGTCTGGAAACCACCACAGCTGCCTGTGATTCAGTCCTCTGAGGCCTGCTCCAGGTTCACTGAGGCCTGCGCGCCCATGCCAAACTGCGCTCCTCTCACCACCCAGTACGATATAACTTTCTGATCAACCATCCAGGCTGTCTTTGGCTTGAAATTTGTTTCACTCTGTCTTTTTGTGGGTTCTTCTGCTTTAGAATTTGTTTAGAGCCATTTTTATAGGTATTTGGAGGGGTTTGGGGGAGAGCTCAAGCAAGTCACTGCTTTTATTCTGCCATCTCGGTTCCCCCCAACAGACCCCTACCTTAACAAAGAGTTTAAAAGTCAAGTAATTGGCTGGGAACATAAGCAAACTGCGCACAAAAAAAAAAAAGTCAAACCATTGAATCTTTCTTTGGTGACAAAGAAGATCAAAACATACAACCAGAAGAAGATAACAAAGTCAAAGCTCCTATATCCAAAGCCTCCAAGAAAAATATGAATCAGTCTCAGGCCATGGAAGAGCTCAAGAAGGATTTTGAGAAGCAAGTAAAAGAAATAGAGGAAAAACTGGGAAGAGAAATGAGAGTGATGCAAGAATATTGTGAACATCACTTTATTCTTGAATGTCCATCTTTTTTAATTCATAGTTTGGCTCAGATTCGCAGGAAAGGTAGCCTGCATGTTGAGCTCCATTACTCATTGGAACACATTATTTCCTTCCCTCCTAAGTTTTTTGCTGGGTGCAGAATAGTCTTGTGTTATTTGAACTTCCTATCCTTTATATTTGAAAGGCTTTCTCCTGATCACTTGCAGAATTTGTTTGTCAATGGAAAGGTTTGATTTAGCCACTATTTGTCTCACAGTTTGCAACCTCAGGTTGCTTTTTTTTTGCTTGTTTGTTTGTTTTGTTGTTGTTGTTGTTTTGTTTTTCTGGAGGCACTGCTATAGATTCTTTTTACTGGCACTTTGTTTTCTATATTCAGAAGTATTAGACCAGAGGTCTGGAACCTGCTGCCTCAAGGTCACATGTGGCCTTCTAGGTCCTCGGTTACAGCCTTTTGACTGAGTCCAAGTTTTACAGAACAAATCCTGTTCTTAAGGGGATTTGTTCTGTGAGGTTTGGATTTAGTCAAAGGGCCACACTCCAGGATCTAGAGGGCCACATGTGGCCCCGAAGCCGCAGGTTCCCCACCCCTGTATAGCTGGACAGTTTTCTTGTATGATTTCTTGCATTATAGCATTCAGGGAGTTTGACCTATGTTCTTTTGGGAGACCTATAATCCTTAAGTTGCCTCTACACATCTTGTTTTTGAGATCAATATGTTTTACCTGTATGGAGAGCATGCTCTCTTTTAATGTTATTTCTTTTTATTTCTTCTCTTCCAGATTGTCCTTCATGTTGGTATATTCATCTTCTCAATCAGTTGTCCTTTTTTGTTTGTTTGTTTGTTTGTTTCTTTGGTAAGATACCACTATGGATCCCAGCTTTTGTATTCCGCTAATTATTATTTCTTCTGTGTAAGTCATGAATTCTGCTCTCACAATTCTTAGTTCTCTTTTAAGATATTCGGGAACATCCTGCTGTGGTTCTTTGAAGGGGCCTCCTGAACTTGTTTTCTTGAATTGCCCTATCTTCCAGAGATGAAGCCCCCCTAAACTAACATGACAGTGATCTTTTGCAACTGGACTCTATTAAACTTTCAGTGCCCTTGAAGCCAAGCCTAGCTCTGGCCAGTCTGCCCAGACTGATAAACTGTTTTTTGGGACCCTTTCAGATAAGCAGAACATCCTCCCTCCATGGTCTAACATTCCCAAGCCCTCCTTCCTCTTACTCTTCCTCCCCTATTGTTCTCTTCATCCTCCTATGCTATTCCCATTTGGGAGGAGATTGCCCTCTACTCCTCTCATGAGACCTCCCCTTTTTGTAACCCCTAAATCAGGGGTGGGGAACCTGTGGCCTCGAGCCCACCCTTACCTTAAATATTCATGTTTCTGCCTATATTTTGGATTCCTTTGTACTTGGCATAAGGAGTTCCCACGTACACGTGCCTTTCTCTTGTAATAAATCAAGTTACTATCCGTGTCTTACGGAGTCGTGACTTTGGGTTATTAGTTCCATGTTCTCTTAGAAATCCAATGGTTTTCTGCCTCATCAGATGTGAATCATTTTCCTTTGACTTGCAATAATTATTTACAGATGCCTGAACCCTTACTAGACCTGGAAGTCATATTTTTGTATGCTACTAATACCTTCCATGTTGGTTTTTCTCCTTTGCTCAAGGTCTTTGAGTTTTCTTCTTCCTTAGATCTTTGATAATTTCAGTCTCCCCTCTCCCTTTATTTTTCCCTATTGCTCTCTTTCTGACTTCTTCCCCTTTGGTGGTGGTTTCCCTGGGGGTTGAATCTCAAAGTGTCTCAGCTTCCCTTCCACATTGGGCAGCTCACAGTTCACCAGCCTAGGTATCTGCCCCCAAGTGACTCCTGGGCAGTACAGAACTAACCCTAGCTAGATGCTGGGCTCTTTACCTCAGACCTAGTGCAATGCCACCCAAGCCCATGAAAGGGTCCTACCCCATTCCTTCTATTCCTCCACTGTACTGCAGACCTCTGTTGTGGCACAGAATGCTGTTGTGCGGCAACCATTTCCTGAGCAAATTGCTGTCATTTTGAGTTTGGATTTCCAAAGCAAGGGGAGGGATGTGTATGTCAGGGTGTAGAGTTGAGTTTTGTTGCAAGGTTGCATGTTGGCGTGTGTAGCTCTGCTGCTGAGAGCTTGATGGGTAGTGTGGAGAGGAGAAGCTGAGTGAGCTTGCATGAGGGGTTAGGGATTATTGACCTTCTCTGCTCTTGGTATCTCGTTGAGTTGAGTTTCTACCTTGTTTGGATTCTTGGTGTGCTAAACTATGGAGACAGCTGAAATTACTTTATCTTTAGTGTATAATTCCTATTTTGTAGAGGTTTGAGAGGTCATAAAAATCAAAGAAAATATCTATTCCTCCATCTTATTGGTTACATGACCCAAGAATCCCAAATGATATTTCTTAAGTGCCTACTGTATGCAAGGCCCTGTGCTTGCTGCTAGGGAAATAAAGATGAAATGTAAAACTCCAGATTTTACTCTCACCAAGATTCTTGCACCTGGAGGGGAATGGAGGCCTCCCTGGAAGCCACTAGCTGCAAAGGGCTCCCTGGCTTCTGGGATGTTCAGCCCACAAACAGCAAACATGTCCCTTTGGCCCTGAGTCTGCCACGGTCACAGAATATCAGAGCTGGGAGCTTCCTCAGATGCCAGCTGGTCCAATCTAGAACAAAACAAGAGTCTCCTCTACATTATCCCAGACAAATGGTTTTCTGGCCTTTGCTTGAAGTCCTCCAGTGAGAAAGAGGGATCACCACCTCCCCAAGCTGCTCATTCTATTTTTGGATAGCACTAAGGATTCTGGCAATTTTTATGGCATTAGACCTAAATCTGCTTCTCTTCATCTCTGACCTTCCCCTCCCCTGGGTCAACACCTCCAGGTCCTTCAACCCATCCTTAAATGGCACCTGAACTCCAGCCTCCTAAGCATCCAGGTGGGCCCTTCTCTAGACCCTGTCTTGTTTATCAATGTCCTGCTAATGAAACTAAAATGGAGCTAGTTGCTGCAGATGGCCTCTGAGCAGGAAAGGTTCCAGTGGGACTATCGCCTCCCTAGAAAGACTGAAGGGCTCTTAAGGCAACATCTTTGGGTTTGGCTACATCACTCTGTTGACTCTGATTCAGCTTGCAGTACACTCAACTCTTCAGATGATTTTTTGATGAACCGCTATCTAGTTATACTTCTCCCATCTGATTCCTGTGAAGATGGTTTGGGGGAACCCAATTGTAAGACATTACATTATTACTATAGTAGCAGGTGACCTTTCCTCAGCACCTCTTTGGAGCATTCTCTGTTACCATTCCTGGTGACTATATAGAAGCCTGGGGAGTGGGGTCAACTTCTGACTTCTACAGAGAGTCTGATGATTGGTTGTTGGGCAGGAAGACCTAGGGAGGCAGGTTACAGCTCTATGTCACTCTTTCTGTCTACATCTCTCTGTCTCTGTCTCTCTGTCACCATAATGGTTGTACATGAATCATGGACTTATAAATACATGATATACAGAAACAAATGAGCATAGTAACCTCATATTTGCAAAGATTTCAGATATTGGGGTAAAAACTCATTATACAACAAAAACTGCTGATAAAACTGGAAAGCAGTGAAACTAGGTATAAACCAACATCTCACACCCTATACCAAGATAAGAACCAAAAGGACTTAGATATAAAGAGTGACATAAATAAATTACGGGAGCATGGAAGAAAATTTCCATTCCGATCCATGGATAGGGGCAGAGTTCATGATCAATCAAGAATACAGAGAATCACAGAAGTTAAAATGGACAATTCTGATTATATGTAAATTAAAAGTTTTCACACAAACAAAACCAATGCAACTAAAATTAGAAGAGCAGTGGGTAAATGAGAAAAATAACTCTGTAGCAAGTTTCTCTGATAAATGTCTCATTTCTAAGATATATAAAGAAATTATTCAAAGTTATAAGAAGAAGAGCCATTCCGCAATCAATAAAAGGTCAAATGAATCATTAATAATCAGAGAATTGCAAATTAAAACAACTCTGAGGTTCCACGTCACACTGGTAAGTTTGTCAAAGCTAACAACAACAATAACAAACAAACAAACAAAAAAAAAGGAAATTTCAACTGATGGAGGGGCTATTAGAAAACATGTATATTAATTAGTGAACCTGTGAACTGGTCCAACCATTCTGGAAAGCAATTTAAAGCTATGCCAAAAATTATTAAACTGTGCATACCCTTTAACCCAGCAATACCACTAATAGGTCTATGTTCAATTCAATTCAATAAACATTTATTAAACACTTACAATGTGTCAGGCACTGTGCTAAGCACTGGGGATACAAATAAGAAATACAGTCCCTTCTCCCTGCTCCCTGCTTTCTGCTCTTAAGGAGTTTATAATCTATTGGGGGAAGACAACACACAAAAAGAAAATGGACAGGGGGGACCACTAGTGGGTACCCAGAAGGGGGGATATCATGCTCTGTGGAGTTCAAACCAAACAGAACTGCAGATGGAAAATGGAGAGTTAGTTGGAAAGACTAGATTCCAACCTTCTAATAAAGAATAACCTTGGGAGGACTTTGGTGTTCTACCCTCCAGCCCTCCAGTCTGAGGGGAGAGAAGGCTGAAGAAGTTGGGACAGCACTGAGTATCTAAAATTGTACAAAAATAAATGTGTACAAAAATATTTGTAGCAGCTCTGTTTGTGGTGGTAAAAGCAGGTTACTAAGGGAGTGCCCATCAATTGGGGAATGACTGAACAAACTATGATGTATGAATTGCTAGAATATTATTAGGCTGCAAGAAATGATGAAGGGAACACTTTCAGAGAAACGTGGGAAGATTTATATAAACCGATGCAGAATGAAGGGAGCAGAACTAGTGGAACAAGATATACAATAGCAATATTGTAAAGACAAAAAATTTCAAAAGTCTTAAAAATTCTAAACAACCATAATTTTAGAGAACTTTTGATGAAAATATTCTACCCATCTCCTGATAGAGGTGGCAGAATCAGGGTATATAGTGAGACATAGATAGAATTATGGATAGACAGACAGACAGACATGTCCAATGAGAGGATTTATTTTGATTGATTATGCACATTTGTTATAAAAGTTTTGTTTTTCTTTCTTTTTCAGTTGAGGAGAGTGGGAGGGAGAGAAAGTGGATTTTTAAAAATTAATTGAGGCAAATTAAGTCAATTAAAAAAAAAAGAACCATAGACTCAATTAGTTAGGCTTGTATTGGGCCCCAGATGCCTATGTCACTCATGTGTTTCCTATTATTAACATCAATCTTGTGAGCATTTTTTAAAGGTCAGAAGAAATTGCAGCAGTGGTAACTGATATCTTTCCTCTTCCCAGGTACCTGGGCAGCACTGGAGAGGCAGATTGCCTAAGCAGTGGACGGAGTAGACTAATACCAAAAGAAGAGGTAGAATTAGAAAGAGACCACCAGAGAAAAGATTGAATGTGGCATTTGATCAGACTGTGCTTATAAGTAGTGAATGTACAACAGCTAATTAGTAACCCTGCCAAAATGGTTTTGTATCCCAACAAGGCTTGGGTATCAGTCTCCCAAATGACTGTTAATAGTAATGAGTGAGCTGCAGAATTCTGTACTAGTCATTCTGTAATGTGTGACATGATTCTCTTGTGCATATCATGGCTTTCTAAGCTAGCATTTCTATAGCGCTTTCAAGTTGTCAAAATACTTTACCAATATTGTCTCATTTGATCCTCACAACAACCCTGGGGGTAAGTGCTACCCCCATTTTACAGTTGAGGAAACTGAGACAGACAGAAGTTAAGTACCCAAGGTTGCATAGCTAGGAAGTTTCTGATGTTAAATTTGAACTCAGGTCTTTCTGACTCCAGGTCAAGCATTCTTGCCACTGAATCACTTAGCTACCTCTAATAGATCATCTGTCCTGTTCTAGGTCCTTGTTTGTACACTAAGTACCTTCTGTGACTTTCCTTTTTTGGGAAGAAGCCCTAGACAAGAGGAAAAAATAGAATTTTCTCTGGGGTAGTGAGGGTGGGGGTGATGAACCAGTGGATGTGAGAATGGGTAACCCAATCTCTTGAGGAGAGTTCAGGCTCTCCTAGAGCTGAACCTGGGCAAACCACGATGAAAGGTAAAAGTGATCAGCACCCCAAGGGTTGGGGAGGAAGGGATAGCCCTGGAACCTGAGCTGAACAGCTGCCTCTACCACAAAGGTGGTATTCTACTTCATCTTACTGGATTCAGGCCAGAGTTCTAGCCTGTCTACATTCTTTTTGATCCTGACTTTGTCAAAGGTTGGCTCTCCCTTCTAGCTTGGTGTCATGTGTACAGGATCATAGGGTTGAGGAGGTCATCTAATGCAAACTGCTCATTTACAAAGGAGGAAAAAGAGGCACAGAAAGGGGAAGGGGACTTGTCCCAAGTCACACAGCTAGGAAGTAGCAGAGCTTTCACATGGACTCAAATCCTCTGGTTTCAGCCTAATGTTTTACCATATTCTGATGGAGCCTACAAATAGAAGGTCCCAGTGTAACCACGTGCCAAGATCAAAGAGGCCCCAGGATCACAGAACAGGAGAGCTGAACATTACCTTAGAGGCCACCTAATCTAACTCCCTTGTTTTATAGAGGATGAAACTGAGGCCCAGAGATGGAAAGGGACCTAAGGAAACACAGCTAGGAATTATCATGGCATAGATTTGAACCCAGGCCCTTTGGCTCCAACTACAGCAGTCCTTCCACTATGCCCACTTCCAGGAACCAACAGTCTTGGTCCAAGAGGTCAGAGATTAAAAGTGGAAAGGGCCCTTATAAATGTTCTAATCTACTGCCACCCCCTCCCAGACATCTCTGATGATTTTCTTAACTTGACAGAATTAAAATAGTTTAGCCTCCCCAAAAGGGTAATGTCTCATCTCAATAGATTTAACATTTTAAACAAGACTCAACTATACTGATAATGTACATTACAATTTGAAATCTGTAAAGCTGATAGCTATGCTTACGTTATCGATTTTTTAAAAATGTATTTATTTCAACATTCACTTTTATAAGATTTTGAGTTCCAAATTTTTCTCTTTCTCTCCCTCCCCTCCCCCTTCCCCAAGACAGCAAGCAATATGATATTGATTTTTAACAATATTTACTTCAGAGTACTGTTGTTTTAGGGCAGCTAGGTGATACAGTGGATGAAGTGCCAGGCTTGGGGTCAAGAAGACTCATCTTCATGAGTTCAAATCTGGCCTTAGACACTTAACTAGTTGTGTGACCTTGGCAAGTCACTTTACCCTGTTTGCCTCAGTTTCCTTATTTGTAAAATGAGCAGGAGAAGGAAATGGCAAACCACTCCAATATCTTAGCTCTCATTTCCTTCTTTATCTGGGCTGAATCAGTATCTACCACTTTTCTAATGATGAGAGGATGAAGGATATTCCAGAAAGAGAATGTGCAGCCTACTGGGATCTAAAGCAAGGGCTTGTCCTAGCCACAGAACATCTGGGAAATTTGGATTCAGTCAAAGGACTGCACTTGAGGACCTAGAGGGTCACGTGTGGCCTCGAGGCTGCAGGTTCCCCACCCCCATTAGGCAGAACCTTTCTCAGTTGGTATCTGGTGTTTATGGTTCGGTGGAAGAAGGGGAGGGGGTCACAGTAAGCCAGCAAAGTCCCTGCAGAAGGAGGAGAGGATCCCAAATTGTGCCTCAGGCACAACTCCACAGGCCAATTTATTCATCCCTTCTTGAACCATTCAACTCAGGGGATATACTGAATGATTGTCTCTTTATTCTTTCCTCAATAAACTTTGGAAATACTCTCCACGCAATACACTGACTGGAGCTCTAGCTTCTCACAGACTCTTTCTAAAGCTCTCTTCATAAAAGTTGCTTGGTAACACCGCAGTTAAAATTGTTCCAAGAGGAAGAGTTGGTTTCTGCTTAGCTCCTTCCTATCTTCCTTCAGGTTCTTCATAGAGCCTCCTGGATCACAGGTAAACACACCTTCTCCATGAATCCAAAAGGAGAAGGATTTCACATTAAACCATTTTCACAATTGTCTTTTCTAAACTGTCCCTTCCATCGTTTTTCTCCCAACACTCGATCTTAAATATGCAGGACAGATATTGTGGTGGTTTGAGGTGCCCCCAGAGGTGACACTTACAGCTAGTTCATTGAAAAATGACTATCTAACCTATTAGACTGTGGTCTTGATTTAATTAGTTCGTGAATGAAAAGGGATTGCAATTTTATGAATGAAAAATAAATCATCCCCATAACCTTAGATCACTAGAGCGCTTGAGATTAATAAATTAAATGCAGAGCTGTGCCTTAAGTGGCAGTCTGAGGCTGCGTGAATAACCAAGAAATGTGTCAGACCCCAGTTCTCATTACCGGTTACAATATGTTTCTATTGACCCTGCTTAGGTGCACTCTATTCTCAGTTATAACTCAGATTTTAAGTTATGCTCCAGAAATCGAAATCCTGTTCTTGGAAACATCTTTTTATTCAAATTTTTATTATTTGTCCAATTAACAAGCACTTTTTTCTCTTGCTACTCCCAATGACCCCACTCCAAATGAGCAATAAAAAAAGAAAGTAAAAGAAAACCCTCAGAACAAATCTGCATAATCAAGCAAAATTAATTTTTATAATGGCCATTTCCAAAAATGTATGTTTCATTTTGCATTTTAAGGGACATTTTAAGGCAGAGACAGAGAGAAGAGAAAGAGATGGAGAGACAGAAAAAGATAGAGAGAGACAGAGAGTGCTCGCACACGCATTTTTATTAAGCATTTACTATATGCCAGGCATGATGCTAAGCCCCAGGATACAAATACAAGCAAGCAAGACAATTTGTACCTTTCAGGGGCTTATATTCTACGGGAACACACTGCTGAAAACCAAGGGGCTGGAGTAAGCGAACACTGCCCCTTGGGAAGCAAGAAGAAAATGTCTGGAGACATTGGAGGCGTGTGTCCTGAATGAAATGCAGCATGGCCCAGCCTCTCCTGAAATAGTGGTCTGGACAGGCAGTCATTAATCAGGAGAGTGAGGTCTTAGAGGTTTCTCTAGAGTGGCAAGGTGGCTATGGAGGAAGAGGGAGGAGAGAGAGAGACACAAAGAGAGAGACAGAGAGAGACAGACAGAGACAGAGACAGAGACAGACAGACAGAGAAACAGGGAGACAGAGAGACAGAGAGAGACAGACAGAGAGAGGGGTGTCAAGAAGGATAACGACTAATGACTAATTTTGGCAATTAAGAGATCATAATTGAATGTGACAGGTGGAAGTCACATTACAGAGAGTTTAGAAGAGAGTGAAAGGAGAGAAAGTGGAGTGTAGGTTGCTTTCTCAAGGACTTTAACAGAGAAAGGAGGTTGGGAGAGATATAGAAAAATAGGTAAGGGAGTCCCTGCATTTGTAGGCGTCAGGGAAGGAACCAGAAGACAGGGAAAGATTGAAGATGGGGGGTAAGGGTAGAGGTGGGAAATGACGGTGGGGACAATTTGCTGGAGAAGATGGGGAGGGTGGGAGATGGGAAGGACCACTTCTCCATCAGAGATAGGGGCCTCAAGGAGGAGATTGTCAGAGGGATGTGAGCTGAGAAGGGCAAGCTCAATGACATAGGAGGCAAGATGCTCAGCTGAGAGCTCAGGAGGGAAGAGGAGGAGAGGCGATGCCCTAGGACAGGGGTGGGGAACCTGTGGGCTCCAGGCCACATGTGGCCTTAGTCTAGGTCCTCGGGTTTGGCCTTTTGACTGAGTCCAAGTTTTACAAAACAAATCCTTTTATTAAGGAGATTTGTTCTGTGAAGTTTGGACTCAGCCAAAGGGCCACACTTGAGGACCTAGAGGGTCACGTGTGGCCTCGAGGCCGCAGGTTCCCCACCCCTGGGCTAGGAGGTTTGAGGGGAGAAGAGAAGGTGTGGAACAGACTCAAGACTCCCGTTTATGGTGAATGGCATAGAGAATCAATCTGGAACCAGGAGGATTGCCTTGCCACACTCTCTGGGGCCCAGCTGACACCTGATAAGAGACGTGGAGGGTAGTGGTCGGTGGGAGCAATCCAGGGCTGGCCTTGCTTCCCTGGTGACAGGAGGCCTCTTAGTGCCATGTCAGCTCTTTGTCTACAACTCTCCCTCAGTTGGAGCCCTGAGGCAGTGGCTTTGGACCCTGGATTGGCCTGTTCATCCTGCTAAGCTCCCAAGTCCCCTGCCTCCCGTGGAGCTGGGAACACTGGGGGATGCCCATTTCCCACTGGAGTCTGCTCTCCTTCCGTGCCTGCTGTCCCTGCGTGTCAGGGCCATGCTTCACAAATGGCTCCCTCCCTTTCTGCCCTGCAGGGACATAAGAGGTCATCTAATGAAAACTAGTCGTGGAGAGGGGCTTTGCCCAGAGTCACACAACTAATACTCTATCCAGTGGTGTCAAACTCCAATAGAAATGAATCCCTTCGGGGGCAGCTAGGTGGTACAGTGGATAAAGCACCAGCCCTGGATTCAGGAGGACCTGAGTTCAAATCCACACTCAGACACATAACACTTACTAGCTATGTGACCTTGGGCCAGTCATTTAACCCCATTGCCCAACCAAAAAGAAGAAAAAAAGAAATGGGTCCCTGGGGGCTGCATATTAACTTCAAAAAACACATATTAACATTATCTATGTTGTATTGAAATGTATTTATTTATTTATTTGGTTAAACACTTCCCAATTCGATTTTATCTGGTTCAGGACACCTGCAGGAGTCTTGCCAGGGCCCTACAAATGGAAGGTCCTGCCAGTGTCAAAGGGGAAACAGAATCATAGAACAAGAGGGCTGAACATTACCTTAGAGGCCATCTATCAGAATCCCCCTTGTGTCACAGAGGATGCAACTGAGGCCCATTGATGGAAAAGGGCTTCTTTAAGGACACACAGCTAGGAGGTGTCCTGGCATAGATTTGAACTGGGGCCCTTCGGCTCCAAATACAACAGTCCTTCCCTTATGTCCCCCTCCAGGGACCGATAGTCTTGGTCCAAGAGGTCACAGATTAAGAGTGGAAAGAGCCCTAAGGGATGATCTAATCTACAGCATCTGCTCTGATTTTTAAAAAAAAACTTTACAGAATTAAAATAGTTTAGCCTCCCCAAAAGGGTGAAGTATATTTCATTCCAATGGATTTAACACCATAAATAAGACTCAATTACACTGATCACATACATTACAATTTGAAATCTGTAAAGCTGAGGGCTGTGTTTATGCTATTGATTTTAAAAAATATTTACTTCAGAGTACTGTTGTTTTATGGCAACAGTGGGTAGAATGCCAGGCCTGGGTTCAGGAAGACTCTCATCTTCATGAGCTCAAATCTGGCCTCAGACACTTCACTAGTTATGTAACTCTGGCAAGTCACTTTACCCCGTTTGCCTCAGTTTCCTCATCTGTAAATGAGCAGAAGAAGGAAAAGGCAAACCACTCCAATATCTCTGCCAAGAAAACCCCAAATGGGGTCAGGAAGTCATCTCCAGACTTTTTTTAGGTGTCATTTATAATTGAGTTTCAGCTATAGAGCAGGGGAAAAATGTTAACAGAACCATTCCTCCAGAATTAAAACAAGAGAATGAAAAGTACGTTTTTTACTGTGTAGGCACCATTTTTTAGAGTCATTGTCCTGGGTCTGGGGCATCCCACTTGTTGTCACTCAGGGGGTTCATCCAAAGAAGAATGCGATGGCCATTTGGCTGGATATCTGGATTTGCTTCCCTATGAGCCCTTTCCCCACATTTGCCAGGTAGAATGGAGGTGCTTGACCATGACTCTGGGGCACAAACAAGACGGAGCAGAACCAAAGCAGATCAGAAGCAGTGAATCTTTGTCAAAAATCAGTGCCCAGGGGCAGCTAGGTGGCCCAGTGGATAGAGCACCGGCCCTGAAGTCAGGAGGACCTGAGTTCAAATCCGGCCTCAGACCAAACACTTGTCACCTACCAGCTGTGTGACCCTGGGCAAGTCACTTAACCCCAATTGCAAAAAAAAAAAAAAAAAAAAAAATCAGTGCCCACTCCTCCCCCACACCTGCTGAAAAAGAATCCCGGGCCTAAATTCCAGCACAATATGTGTGTATGCTGTTTCTCAAAATAAATGGCGGGAACCTCTGAGTGAGACCATGAATCTAGCACACAAAAGAATAATTTCATCATGTTACCGGTTTTTTTATGGGGGGGGCTCAGAAAGAGCACTGTGTTCTCACAGTGGTGCAAGAATGTCTCTAACTCAGTTATTTTGCACACTCACTGGAAAATGTCTATTTAAAAAGTGCCTTTTCAGAAATGATGAACGAATATATTGATAACGTGCTAAAAGGAAACGCATTTTTCGGGATAACGGAGCCCTCTCTCTCACTCCCCCCATTACACACTCAGACACACCCGTGCATGGCGGTGTAACCTCCCCTCACACTTGCTGAGGAGAAATTTATTTAGTGCCGAGAGGCCCGGGCCTCTTCCACATTGTGCTTAAACCCAAGCATAGGCCTAGTCTGAACGTTATTGCCCAAAGGCTCTCCCTTTTGCAGATGGGGAAACTGAGGTCTGTGGAGGGGAAGGCACCGCCAGTCAACTGACTTTTGCATTCAGACCCGGGAATCTCCCCCCTTCCCCCACATCATTGGCGCTTCAGGCAACCAAAAGGGCGCGGTCGGCGCCGTCCCCGCCACACACCGTCGGGGAGAGCGAGGGAGTCGGCAGCTTGTCCGCCAGCTCCGAGCTCGCTAGCCCCGACGGCCGGCCCCTGCCCTTTCCCATTGCCTCCACAGCCCGTGTGCCAGTCAGAGACCGGAGGAGGTGAGAGCCAGCTGTCGAGGAAAGCAGAAGCAGGCCGTAGATGTGATCGAGGCCCCAAATGGCTTCTTCCGAGCAAGAGGATAAATCGGTAAGGGACCCGCCCGCTGTCCAAGTAGGGGAGCCTGTGCTGATCTTCCATGGGTCCACGATGCGCAAGGCCCAGTGTATCCGGGTAGACGTAGAGGACAAGCAGGTCAAATACCTAGTACGTTATCAGAGCAGCGTCAGTTTAGTCAGTGAGGGTATTTTTGCCTACCCCTGTACACCTCCCCAGCTGCCCTCACCACTCCTGAGACCTGAACCCCTTCCAAGGGGCCAGAAAGCCTACCCTAGCAGCAGTAGCACCAGCGGCGGTCCCAGCACCAGCGGCGGTCCCAGCACCAGCGGCTACCCCAGCACCAGCGGCGGTCTCAGCACCAGCAGTAGCTGCCTCTTTCAGAGCACCAGTGGCGGCTTCCGCTTCTCTGGCACCAGTAGTGGCTTTCGATTCTGTGGCACCAGAAGCGGCTTCCCCAGCATTAGCTTCCCTAACATAAGCGATGATGAAAACAAAGACGACGACGATGATGAAGACGACGAGGACTACAGTCCCAACATCCGGGAGAGCGCGCGCAGCAGTGGCGGCCCTATTCCTACCCACCTTAGCATCAGCAGCAGCTTCCCCAGCACGAGAGACGACAGCCCCAGCATCATCAGAGGCTTCCCCAGTACCGGCATCTTCCGAAGTATCAGCCTCGGTTACCCCGGCAATGGCCCCAGCATCAGTAGCCCCAGCATCAGCGGCAGTTTCCAGAGCCTTAGCAGCGCCTCCCCCAATACCAGCTGCTTCCCCAGCTTCCAGAGCACCACACTCTCCAGCGGCGATGGCCCCGGCACCAGGGGCCCCAGCACCAGCGGCAGCTTCCAGAACATCAGAGGCAGCGTATTCACCAGCAGCGGCTTCCAGAGCTTCAGAGGTAGCGCACTCACCAGTGGTGATGGCCCCAGCACCAGCAGAGGTTTCCCCAGCACCAGCGGTGGCTTCCAGAGCAGCAGCGGCGATGTCCCCAACACCAGGGGCCCCAGAACCAGTAGCAGCTTCCCCGGCACCAGCGATGATGGGTCCAGCACCAGCAGCGGCTTCCCCAGCACCAGTGGCGACGGCCCCAGCCCCAGGGACCCCAGCACCAGCAGAGGCTTCCCTAGTACCAGCAGCGGCTGAGCACCAGCGGCGATGGCTCCAGTCCCAGAGGCCCCGGTACCAGCAGCGGCTTCCAGAGTACCAGCAGCGGCTTCCAGAGCACCTCCAGGAGCACATTCGCCAGCGGTGACGACCCCGGCACCAGGGTCCCCAGCACTATCATTGGCTTCCTCAGTACCAGCAGCAGCTTCCCAGGTGTCAGCGGCGATGGCCCCAGTACCAGCACCGGCTTCCCCAGAACCAGTGGTGATGGCCCCAGTACCACTGGCAGCTTCCAGAGCTCCAGAGGCAGCTTCTCCAGCACCAGTGGCAGTGCCCCTACTAGCTACAGTTTCTATATCACCAGAGCTCCCAGCATTATCAGCCGCACCAGCTTCCCCAGCACCAGCCAGGTTAGCACCACACCTTTGGGGGCTTCCAGTGGAAGGAGCAGCAGCAGCAGTGTGCACATTTTCCAGGGAAGGGAGGGAGCCAGCACCAGTAGTCTGGGCTCACAACCCCCTGCCCTCAATGTAGCCTCCCAAAGGCTGTTCTGCCCCATACTCAGTGGCTGGAATTATGAATGGATCCCCGAGAATTGGGTGCTCCGCTACTCTACTGCCCATTTGAAGCAGGAGAGTAATGCCAGACTTCAGATGGCTGCCAAAAGGGAGCAGCAGGATGACCACCAGGTCACCTCCTCCAGAGGCAGCAATCAGAGTGAAAATAGCACCTCTGGGGGTGGAATGATGCAGCCCCCCCCCCAAGAGAAGTAGGCTGAGTGTTGTTCAAGGGAAGGGTACCTACCATGTAGAGGCAGGGGCTCTGCTGTGGGCCCACAAAAAGAATCCCTGGGCAGGAAGGAAGTCCAGGTCCACCTGCCCACGGCCCTAAGGCCCCTGCTCATGCAAGATTGGGAGCTGGTGACCCTCAGGAGAAAGCTCTTCACCCTGCCCGCCAAGAAGACCGTCACCGTCATCCTGACAGAGTATGTCACCTTCCAGCCAAACTGCCAAACCCAAGACAAAAGGTATGCCGTCAGTGCATTGGTAGCCATGATCAAAGAGTACTTTGACCTGGTGTTGGGCACCCAGCTGCTCTACAAGTTCGAGAAACAACAACATGCTGAGGTTCTGGCCTGTTACCCCACTTGCCAGATGTCCCAGATCTATGGAGGTGCTCACTTGCTGCGCCTCTTCCAGCATCTGGGCCCCATGTTCACCTGGTCTAGTCTGAGTGAAGACAGCCTTGATGTGCTAATGAGCCATTTGCAAGATTTCCTGGAGTATCTGGCCAGGGATACTTCTCGGCTATTTACAGCAGCCACTGATTACCAGCTGGCCCCTGCTGAGTACCAGCCAAAAGCTGAGTAAGGGCTTGGTGGTCTTGGCTCCTGCCAAATTAGCATTTCTTGGAGCCAATCTATTGAGTACATCAGTCCACATCTTGCCAAAATGATCTGTTCCTGTATTGTGCTTGCATTGTTTCAGGGTTGATGTTTTTCCTTTAAATTTTCCGTTAACTATTTCCATGGAGGAAGCCTCTTCTCC
Source organism: Vombatus ursinus (assembly GCF_900497805.2). Lineage (NCBI taxonomy): Eukaryota > Metazoa > Chordata > Mammalia > Diprotodontia > Vombatidae > Vombatus > Vombatus ursinus. The sequence goes on from NW_020954252.1 coordinate 18,451, forward strand.
CCTTACAAAACAGTAACCAGTGTTTGCAGTAATGGACATAGAGACTGGGCTGCCGAGTAGGAGCTTTCCCTGCCTGCCAAGATGACCACAAGGCAAGAGGTGTACTTTGCATTCTGGTGGTTCCACACTTCAGCACTTAAGAACTGTGTTAATGCTCAGACCAAAGATCTTGATTGATGATTGTTAGTGCCAGATGTCACCACTTTAACAGAGTTAATCTGGTACATGGGGCTGGTTACCTGCCCTTTCTTGCAATGTCACCATGCTTCTCTCACACATGCTTTGTCTCTATGCTCCAATTAGTAAACTGTTCTGATGTTTGCTATGTTGATTCCAATACACATTTAGATAGGAAAAAAAAGTTACTTTCTGTATTGACAAATGTCTAGGAAAGTTCCTCTTTCAGAGGTCTGTTACAAGTATTGAAAATATATGAATTTTGCTGCAAAAATTAAAAAGTGTGTGTTTATAGTTCTAAGAATTGCAGTAGACCCCAGGGGCTCACCCAGCTTGTAATCTATTAATACTGAGCTTTGCCTCTGGGCTGGTGTTGATCCACTCTAACCCCATAAAACCCAGGCCTCTCAGAAGGAGGATGGGTTAAAAAAATGGGGTTGGGTTAGCGCGCATCCCCATTCTTTCAAGGTCTCTATGGTGGCCCAAGGGTCCAAAAAAAGCTTCTGGGTCAAGGTGACAGGACAAGTTTCTTCTGATGCCAACTAGAAATAGAGGAAAGTACGATTCTGGGAAGAGAGGGGGTTGGGGGTGGAGCAGATCTTCTGGGAAGAGAGGGGGTTGGGGGTGGAGTGCATTTCAGGGGGTCTCTGTTCTGGCCACTCAGACCGAGTGGCCCTGAGGCTTCTACCTCAGGGTCAGAGGCCCCAGCAGGGAAGCTGATATCAGAACCACAAGTAGCAGCCTCCTGTTCCCACCCCCAGTGGAAGGTGGTTCCCTTCAACAGTAAGTGTCCTGGTGACCCCATGAGCTAGAAGGAACAGGGAGGAATTGATCATAGCTTGACCAGAGAGCTCAGGAATCCTTGCAATTTTTTTCACTGCCAGTGGTCAGCTTCAGTCCCGGGTCCCCCTCCCATGTGTACCCCCTCACACTTTACAACTGTTCTGGGTCCAAGAGGAAGGGGATAAGATTGGGCTTCTGCAGGAAAAAATACATAGGATTAGGTACCTTAGAGGCCATCTATCTTCAGCCCAACAAACAGGAACTCTGAGGCAGAGGGAGCTACACTCACTGTTCTTTCCCAGAGGCCTGAATTTGAGGCTTCACTATCTGGCCTCCCTACACAGAAATCATCTGCCCTGGTGGCAAGCACTTTCTCACTGCACATTCCTTATGAATGAAACCATGCCATTAGGTCAGTATAAAATCCAGCAACTCCTCTTGGGTGGAGAAGGGGGTGGGAGAGATTTTGTTTCAACTGAGAATTCCTAGAGACACAGAGGCTGTCCAGCTAAGCAACCTTGGGCAAGTGCCCTCCCACCTCAGGGCCTCAGTTTTCCCAGGTGTGAGTTGGGCTTGGCACCCTTCTTTGGCATGTGAAGTTTCTCTCCCTCCTTCTCTGATGTTCTGAGGGTCTGAGGGTGAATCTTCAGTGAAGGACCATTCAGGCACCATAGAGGAGAGAAAGGTTTGGAAAGAGAGGCATCTCTTGTCACCCAGAACTGAACCCAGTTCTGAACTGAGGTCAGAGTGCAATGGTAACATCACCTCCCTCAGCACCCCAGAAGTGGTGCCCTCCTCAAGTAGCCCAAGACCCCATTAGTGCATTACTCTGCACACTTACATTAAGCATTCAGCCAATGGAAACTCCGAGACCTTTTCCAGAGTACCTGTCTCTTCTCCAGGTTTCTTCTCTGTTACTATCTTGTACTTGTGAATTGGACTTTTTGTACCCAGGAGCACAACATTCTATGTCTCTTTTTTTACATTTCACCTTTTTGGGGTCAGCCCAATGCTCTCATCTTTTGGCATCCATTTGGAGCTTGACTCTGCTGTCTAGAGTATTAGCTCTCTTTCCCAGCTTGGTGTCATTTGCTAACCTGATGACCTTGCCATCTAAACCTTGATCTAAATCACTGATAAAAAAAAAACAAAACAAAAAACAAAAAACACAGACAGAACAGATCCCTGGGGCACCCTTCTACTGAAGACTTCCTGCTATGCTGACATTAAGCCATTCACAGCAAACCTACTCTTTGAGCCTGGCCATTCAGACCCAGAGTCAGGGAGTCCTGAGTTCAAATGTGGCCTCAGATACATTCTCAGCTGTGTGACATAGCTGGACAAAGCATTTCTCTGCCTGCATCAGTTTCTTCCTCTGTAAAATGGGCGTCACAGCAGCATCGACCTCCCAGGGCTGTTGTGAGGATCAAATGATTGAAAAGCACCTGGCACACTGCAAGTGCTATACAACGTTTGTGATTATTGTTATTATTCTTGGTGTCCATCTGACCACACAACCATCTCCTCCCTTTCTCAGGCACAGGCAGGGGCATTTGAGGCTGCTTGCTCCAGGGCCAAGCTTGGCCAGCATAATTAAATGCATGGCCTCTCTCTCTGCAGTTCAGCAGTTAGCAGCAATTGTTACGACCCCCTGCCCCGTTCCCTCCCCTGCCTGGGCTCCCAGGCCGCCTTTTTTTTTTTTTTTTTTCCCTTGGGGGGGGGGGGGGGGGGGGGGGGGGGGAGGAAGGGAGGCCTCTTGTTCACCGTGGGTGCCGTTAGTCTCTGGACCTGTAGGGGGCGATGGAGGGGAAGGGGTGCGGAGGAGGACTCCCCCCTGCCCGTGAGTGCTGAGGCGGAAGCGGCCCCCGCGGAGGAGCCCCGGGTGGTGAGGCGGCCGGCCACGTGCCTCCCCTCCCCCCTATTTCCTGCAAGCCCCGCCCTACCACACGGCAGGAAGTCTCCTCAGGTGCCCGAGACCGTCCTGCTCATCTTCGTCGTCGTCGTCGTCGTCGTCGTCGAGGCCGGTGGGTGAGTGGACAGGAGGGGGTCCTTGGGGGTACGCGCTCGTGGAGGGGGGGCGCGGGGGCCCGAGCCTTCTCCCCTGATTCCTTCCTTCCTTCAGCGGAAGCCTGCGTCCGTCCATCCCTCCGTCCGTCCGTCCGTCCTCTCTCGCTGCCCCGCCCGTCCACCTTAGCCCCGGCTGGCGGTGAGTGCCCCTGTGTCCGGCTCCCCCATCCCCCCCACCCCCAGGGCAGCCATCCAGGGAAGGCCCAAAGGCCTCGCCCTCCCACCTGGCCGAGCCGACCCGGGTGGGAGGCCTGGTCGGCAGCCGGGGGTAGGGTGGCCATTCTCCCCAGAGCCCCGCCCTCCCTCCTCCCCCAAGACTGACCTTGACCACGACCTTGATGAGTATCCACAGCCCTGAACTCCCAAGAGGTAACTTCTCTCCTAGATTGACCTCGGCCATTCTCCCCAGGCCTGACCCCCTCCCTTCTCCTCCCCCCCTTCCCCCAAGACTGACCTTGACTATGGTCTTGATGATTATCCACAGCCCTGAACTCCCAGGAGGTAACTTCTCTCCTAGATTGACTCGACGATTGTCCCCATGTCTGACAAGGAAGAGTGCTTGCTCCTTCTTCTCCTCATCATCCTCCTCCTGCTGCCAGATGATGACCTTGACCAAGACCTTAACCATTATCCACAGCCCACATTTCTCAAGAGGTAACTCCTCCTGAAACCTGCCTTGGCCATTCTCCTCATGCCTGACTCCCAGAGAGTCTCCCCAAGTGTAATTGGATGTATTCTGGTTTCATGTTAAGTGAAATATGTTATTATCTACTGTTATTATTTTTCTACAGTATGGGTCAGAAAGTTTGTTAGTAAGCCAAGGTACCTCAGTTATCTAATTTGTAATGTGGTAAAGAAAAGTGCCTAACCTTAATTTGATAATTCATTGTGTTGGAAATACTGTTAGAAATGTAAACTCTTGTTTCGTTTCTCTGGGCTATGCATTTTATTGTTAAAAGACTGATGTAAATGTGTTGAAAAATCAGTAGCAGACAAGGTTCCAGTGCAGTGTTTTGACTTCAGTTAAGAACCAGAAATTGCAAAGGAAAAGATTTTTTGAAATCAGTCCTTAACTAGCTAAAGAGTCTAAAGAGTAAGGTCAGATAAGCATCCTGTCCACCCACCTTGCAAGATAATCTGTATGAAGCCCATAGTAAATCTAACACGATGTAAATGTTGGTTATGGTAAATATCCATATATGTATGTTATTGTGATCTGTGATTATTATAAAATATCTTAAAAACTTCCATATGGTGTTCAAACTGAGAATTATTTCATTACCTCCCTCTGTGAAAGCTCTCAAAGACTTCTCTGCTTGGGAACACTGGCCACACCTAGCCATCAAAACCCCTTGAGAAAAGAAATCACTCACCTGGATTGTTAGAGTAAGAAATTCTAAAAGCAGTAGCTTAGAACACTTTGCCCATCACACTTTAAGCTAACCTCATGATAACAGGTGTGAATTCAAACTGTGTGTCATACTTTCTGTCTTTCTACATATATATCGATATTGGCTGAACACTTGGCCAGCTTCTTACCTGGTAAGTCTCAAAGAAAGGTAAAGGAGGCAGGGCATTGAGAATTGATCCAGCTCTTTAAGGAAGTAGAGGAAAAGATTATATGGAGCTGGGAATTGTCACCACATGTCTTTTAAAAGATTGAAATAAATGAATTTATGGATAATAATCTCTTTTCTTTTGAAGTGCTGGGGCAGCTAGGTGGTGCAGTGGATAGAGCACCGGCCCTGAACTCAGGAGGATCTGAGTTCCAATCCGGCCTCAGATCAAACACTTGACACTTACTAGCTATGTGACCCAGGGCAAGTCACTTAAGCCCAATTGCCTAAAAAAAATAAAATAAAATAAAATATAATAACATAAAAATGAAGTGCTAAGAGTACTGGGCCCAGGAAATTAAAATGTTACCATTAGCGATTGTAAGTCTGGGTTTGATTTGATTTCAGATCTGTTAGCTGAGTGACTCCAAAGCCAAGTAACCCTATGTCTGTTCACCTTAGTTTATTGTTCTGTAAAGAGATAATAATAACACCTACCTCCCAGGGTTGTTGGAGAATCACGTGATTGTAAAGGGCTTAACACAGTATTGAACAAGTGCTGTATGAATGTTCACTGTTTTTATTATTTCTTTAATTAGATGTAATTGCTTCACACTTGATAACTTTATGTGGGTTTATAGATGTGATCAGCATGCAATGTGAATGGTGATGATGTGAACGATTTTCTGTGTAAGATAATTTGGAAATGCATTCAACTGAATTGAGGCCGCCTCAGATGGTAATGATTTTGTCTGATAATGGGTTTGGTTTCAAGTTTTAAATACACAATATTGTTTATGGTATTGTTATGTTTCTAAATTTTCTTCTGTTGGTAAATTTGAGAACTTTGGTAAAATTTGTATCAGCTATGTTGTTAGATTAAGAATTTTACTGTTAAAAGAAGGTTCAGAAAGGGTTAGAAGGCTGGTAGGTCATTTTCTTAGCCCTGCTGACCATGACCATGTGCTGTAATATCCTAACGTCTTGTCATTTAAGAACTTAGAAACTTCCACTTTTACCTAGAGTTAAAGAGGAAGTTTCACCTAAAATTATCTGGCTATCTCTTATGAAAATTATGAGATTGTTAGCTAAGTTATTTGGAGTTAATTGTCATAATGTTAAAACCTCTCAAGTATTTACATAGGTTTTTTAATAAGGAAAATTGATAAATGTTTCATGTGTGGAAAAAGGTACAAAGGAAAGACCTTGTAAAATCTCTTTTCTAAACCAACAAGGATTCTCAGAACCACCTAGCCATAAATACTTATCAATCTTGCCCATGAGTTCTCTGTGTTGTGAAATTCCTACTGAGTAAATGGGATATAAATACTCCTCCCAAAAAAGTAGGAGTGTAGTTTTCAAGCCTGCTTAGGATGTAGAGTGAGTTCCATCTAAGGTTGTGTGTGTGTGTGTCTACGTCTGTGTCTCTGTCTGTTTTAATCTGGAGGTTTACAGCAATTGTCCAGTGCTGTTTTTCTAGGGATTTAAGTGAATTGGAGCATGTTCACTATCCCTGTGGGATTCCAGAATGTAATTATTTTCTTGATTTCTGCTGGTATGTTTTATACCAGGTTGGCTTTATACTCTGGGAGAAGGCAAAAGAAGAAAAACTTATTGAGTCCATTTTTAAAGACCTGGTGAACTTTGTTATTGTGATAAGGCTATTTTAATTGGGTAAATTTTTGGCATTGTTTCACTTAGAAAAACTGAATCTCCTCCCCATTGCAAACACTTTTTGAATAGAGAGAGGTGGGACTTAGGAATTTATTGTAGTTAGGAATTTATTTTGTTTTTATGATACATATGGGATTTATTTATGATACTTGAAGACATTTTGCTCCCATCTAGTTTTGATCAATTCCAATTTTAAAGATTTATTTTTACTTTAAGGTTGAATAAGAGAGAGAGAGAGCTGTCAGTTTAGAGGTTTCCAACTAATTTACTTGAGGATTAGCTTTTTAGCATCAGGATAAATTAATTTCAAGCTGTTTTTAAGAAAAAGAAGTACTTTTAGGAAGAAATATTTAACTAAAAAATCTTTTGTTTATATGTTTAAGTAAAGATATTTTGTGTGACTTTTAGAAGGGCTGATAAATTTCATTCATAAGTTAATTTCTTACAAGAATTGGTTGGTATTGATAATGGTAGCGTCCAGACCTACTGTGATTAGTGAGACCTTATTGTTTGAGGAGAAAGCTTTTTTGGGACCCTGAATATTCTTTTTGGAGCTTCATTCTTAGGTCTGTTGTGTCCTTGGACTGATCTTATTTAAGAAAAACCATTGGCAGTCAGCAGCTCAATGGAAGTGACATCTGAGATCTAAGGCTAGTGAATATCTGTCCCTGGGAATGAGGTAAGGAGGTTACCTGGGGAAACCTAAGGTTGGACTCTTAATTCCTTTTCCCATACAAGAAATCTCTCCACCTGGTTTCTTATGTTAGGCTACTGATGGTGGTGTGGGCCTTGAGGAACAGTTTTGATGCTGTTATAACCATGGCCCTGCTTCTCACAAATTTCATAGTAAATTTCTACATTCAGGGGAGGCAAACAGTGGAAGTTGTTATTGCAATACTGGATCTGTTAGTTATTAGACAAAAACCAAGGCATCTGAATTATTATATTAAGCTACAGGTGGGAAAGATTTTGCTATTTGGATCTGAATTTGTAGTCATTCCATGGCCTAAGCAAGCGTTAAATGAGTGCTTGAGCTTGTCATATGTATAAAATTCAATTCCTGAAGTTATCTCATTCTTTCAGAATGATATGAGTATAATTAGACAAAGGTAGAGAAGCTTTTGTGAAACAAAGATATGAACCCATTAAATTGTGAGGTTAAAGTCAGGAACCTCTTTTGTTTATGGTTTGAGGAACAGAATTTCAGTATAGTCAGTTATGTTAGTGGAGAGTAGGAGCTATCTTAATGGGAAATATGATTTTACTTAGGATTGTCATTTTAGATGTGTAGATAAGAACTTCTGTGTCGAGCATGCCCTGAAATGCATACAAACTATTTAA
>NW_020954253.1:0-5620 GCF_900497805.2 Vombatus ursinus
TGAGATGGTTAGAGACCTGTGTTTTAGGAAAATCACTTTGGTGGCTGAATGGAGGATGGTTGGAGTAACGAGAGACAGGAGGAAAGGAAAACAAGAATCAGTTCTTGCAATAGAAGACCAGTGCATGTATGAGGTGATAAAAGCTTGCAGCAGAGTGGTGGCACTGTTCTTGGAAAGAAGGGGGCACAGTGTAGAGATTTTGCGAAAGTGGCAACTAAAGGCTTTAGACACAGATATGATATGTGGAATGAGAGATTATGAGTAGCCAAAGATAACACCTAGGTTGTTAGCCTGTGGGACTGAGAGGTGATGGTATACTCTACAGTAATACAGGTGACAGTAGGAGATTTAAGAAGACAGCTGAGTTTGGTTGTAGACACATTGAGTTGAAATCTCTATTGGACATCCCATTCCACATTCCTGAAAGACACTTGAAGGTGCAAGGTAAGTAGAAATGAAGGTAAGTAGACACGTTGTCGCTGGATAAGAAGAATTAAAAATCATCAGGACAGAGTTGGGTATTAAATTGATGTAAGTTGGTGAGATCAAAAAGGGAAACAGTATAAAGAGGGAAGAGAAGAGGGCCAAAGATGGAACTGTGTGTGATACCTACAGTTAGAGCACTTAGAGGGCATGATCTAGAAGAAGATCTAGTGAAGGTGAATGAGAAGGAGCAGTTGCATTTATAGGAAAACCAGCAGAGAGTGCTGTCTCTAGGGAGAGGGAAAAAACTGGAGAAAAAAATTTTCCGGGAGGAATGGGTGATCAGCCATGTCAAAGAATGCAGGGAGTTTGAAGAGATGGAAGGCTGAGTAGAGAGCATTGGATCTGGCAACTCAAAGATCACTGATAACTTTGAAGGTGGTAGTATTGGTGGAATGATAAGTTTGGAAGGCAAATTATGAGGGGTTTGAAGAGAGTAGCAAGGAAGCAGAAGCACCTATTGTAGATAACCATTTCAAAGAGTTCAGCCACAAAAGGAAGAAGAGATACAGGTTGATAGTGGGGATGGAAGAAATGAATGATAGCTTTTTGAGGATGGGGAAGGTATTAGCATGTTTGTAGCCAGTAGGGAATGAGCTAGTACACAGGGAGAGGTTCAAAATACGTGACAGAATGAGGATGAGAAAGGAAGCAATATGCTGGAGGAGAGAGGTGGAAAAGGATTACTTGAACAGGTAGAGAATATGGCCTTATTAATGCAGAATAGCACCTCATCAAGTGAAACAGTGGTGAAAGAGGAGACATTGGCAAAAGACATATGCTAGTTTTAAGATAAGAGAGAAGAAGAAGTAAGAATACAGGGTGAATGACCTAACTTGATTTCTGTAAGAGATGAGGAAAGTTTCTCAGCTGAGAGCTTGGGGCCAATGGGAAGTTTGAGAAGGGATGAAAAGGTTTGGAAGAGCTGCTATGGATTGTGGGGATAGTTAGTTTATAAGACATGTATAACAGGATTTCTAAGTGGTAATAAGAGAGACATTGAATCTGTGTAACAAATTTGTAGTACATCCAGCAGGAATAGTCCCTTGATTTTCTCCACCTTTATTCAGCAGCACAGTTGGAAGATCAAAAGTAGCAAACTCAATGGGAGATACCATTCTGAGGCTTGGCAAAACATAACTAATGAAATGATAAGGAGGCTAGGGATAAAAGGGAAGAGAAGTGTAGAACTGAAATGGTTTGCCAAAAGAGCAAGGTGGGGATAAAGGGTCTAATGCAGGGGACATCATCTGGGAGATAAGTGAGAGGTAGAAAAATTGGAGGTCAAAGTAGGGATGAAGAATAAGGTTTTGTAAAAGATGTCAGAGGGAGAAGTAGAAACATAATAGATTAAGAGGATTTTGGAATTCTTATTATATAGAGGTGGTATACTTGTGGAAGATGATAAAATAAAGGCTATGTCCATTGTTGAGTGCGGCTAAAGTGAGATGTAACAGTAGGACATAGGAAATGAGTAGGCTGAGGAAGTGAGTGGTTAAGGGTGATTGAGGGAGAGTCGATCTGTAAGTTGATTCCACTTCTATGAGGCCATGAGGTGGAGAGGGAAAAAAGAATGTGAGCTATTTATCAAACTCAGTGAGAAAAGAAAAGCATGATCAAGGTCTGTAGACAACTTCTACCAAGATTCTGGTTGGGTGGTAGATATGAAAAAACACGCTCCTCAAAGAAGAAAATTTACTGAGGGAGAGATTTGGGGAGAAGTGAATATTCTAACTGCCTTTCATAGACATGTGAGCTGAGGAGGATGTGTGAAGGCATAGATAGGACTACAGAAGGTGAAAAGGGAGGCTATATCTTTAAGAGGTGTAATTAGGTTTGAGCTATAGATAGTAGATGGAAGGAGTGGGAGAGGAAAAGTTTTAGAATAAAGGATAGGTGGTTGTCAGTGGAAAAGGCATTTCATAGGGTACATTGGAAGGAGTAGGAGTGTTTGATTGGAACTTTGAGGTTGGAGGGTTGAGGAGGATGGTAACAAGGAACTAAGTGATGGAAAACAGCATTTAGATAATTACCCAAGGGAATCAGACTTATTGTCATTTGTATAATATGACAAAGTATGAGAATGTTCATCACTGAGTGGAATGTGCCACTCTTCTGCTGAAATAAGACTCAAGATCTGTTAGAAGACAAAGTCCAATATGAGATAGGAGGAACATGGTCAGATTCCTATTGACATAGGTCACAAGTTACCTGAGTTGTGAAGGAAATAAAGGATTCTAAAGAGGCAGAGGTGAAGGGGGCATGTATCCCAGACTTGGATAACTGCTGTTGCAAAGGAATGTAGGTGGGAAACAAAGTGTCATGTAAGAAGTAAGAGACCAGAATCTTTGGACCATAAAGCATGTGAGGATGAATAATATCTATGATGGGAAATTGGAAAGGTATTGTATAGTCACGTTATGCATGTCATTCAGTGACAAAAAAAGAGGTCTATATGTGATCCTATAGGTCATCGGGCATTTCAGAGTTGATCGAACAGAGGATGGCATGAATACATGCAGGGGGTGGAAATCTGGGGATCTGAGCAAATGAAAGATTGCTGACTAGAGATATTGTGCAGGTAGATAAGTCAGAAGGTTGCTCCACTTGTCCAGGTGAGAGAAGATGAGATTGTTTGAGTCAGTGAGTCAATTTAGCATTGATTAAATGTGTACAATATGTTAGGCACTCTATTAAGCAGTGGGAATAGAAATAAAAGTAGAAGGGGCAGCTAGGTGGTGCAGGGGATAGAGCTCTGGCCTTGGAGTCAGGAGGACCTGAGTTCAAATGCAGCCTCAGACACATAACATTTACTTCCTTTGTGACTCTTGGCAAGTCACTTAACTTCAATTGCTTCACCAACATAAAAAAAAAGTAAAAGTAGAAAAAAGATATGCCCTGTCTCAAGGATCAAACTTTATAATGGGAGAAAACAGCTCACAAAAAGCCAAAAAAACTGTTGTAAGTTGGGCTTGACATGGCAGAGAAAATCTGGAATGCTGCCTAGAGAAGAATGATCCTTGGCTGACTGGGCCCTGGGAGGAGCCATCCAACCAGCTGGAGAGGTTTCAGAAGTGGAGGGTACTTCAAAAGTATGAACTCAATACCTAGAGTCAAGCTTCAAGATGAAAAGCTGGAGCAAGGAAGAGGAAATTCAACCTGAGGAGAAGTGGAAACAGGTGAAGAATGAGAGTTATGGTTTAGTAATGACAAGACATGGAAACTACCTGGATATAGGGAGTGAAACACAGTAAGGACCATAAAGTTAATTCACATCCACATACATTTATTAAGTGCTCACTATGCTTGAAGTATCATTCTATATACTTAGAATAATAATACAAAAAAGAAGTACAGCAAGTAGAAGCAGGAGGAGGAGGAGGAGAACAAGAAGAAAATGAATGAAAAGAGTTCCTGCCTTCAATGAACTTGCAATTTAATCAGGGAGGAAAACACAGAAAAAGAATTTGAAATTTGGGTGGGGTACATAATACAGGGGCATGAAGGAAAAGTCTGAGAAATCCTACAGGAGAGCAGGACATAGATAAATATGATGTCTATCTTATGTCATCTCTTTAAATGGGGTTTTGAAGTTCATGACTTTGCTCACTGATGGAGGTGAAGGGAAGGCAGTGAGGAATTGTGAATACCTTTAGTATCATTTGATAAGCAGATAGACAGAAAAGAACATTTATTAAGCACCTTCTAAGGACCAAGTACTCTGCTAATGCCTGAATCTAAAAATATAAGCAAGCAAGAAAATCTCTGCCCTCAATGAGCTTATATTATAATAGAGAAAAAGGTCACATGAAGAGGAGCCGGAAGTGGTGGGGTCGGGCATGGTTTAAGTTTGTATAGTCTTTACCTAACTGAGAATAATTAAAAGGTGCATAAAATATTAAGGTATCAGTCTGGAAAAGCCTCCAAGATAACTGTGTATGTTTATTTACAAAATTGCCCCTAAAGAAATAAATAGCAGGTTTAATAACCAGAAAGGCATTCAGTGTTCTTTGCTAGATCATGCCAAGAGAAGAAAAATATCAATCCTCTCCAGAGTAATTTACCAGTTGAATTTTATAGTAATGACACAATCAAAAAGATATTTTATACCACTAATTTGATAACAACAAAAATATTTTGGAAAAGACCTAGAAAATCAATGGAAATAACTCCCCCAAAATTTAAGAATTAAAGGGATTAATCACATGTTCAGAATTCAAACTACCATAAAGAAGTAGTCATCAAAAAAAAATTGGAATCGTTTAAAAAACAGAGAAGTAGATCCATGGAACAAACAAATAAGGGAGAACCACTAGCAGTAGAACCTTATATTCCATGTTTGTTAAGCCTGAAAAGATAAATGACTCAGGAATGAAGTCCTCATTTGATAATAACTGTTGGGATAACTAGCAAACAGTCAAAAGAAGTTAAAGTTAGACCAACAACATACACCATACTGCACCCTAATTTTTAAATGAATTGATGAACTTATTAAAGATCATATCACAAAAAATTAGAAAAAAGAACATTTACTTTAACCAGTTATAGGTAAAAGATACATTCTTAAGATATTCTGCATATTTCTGGGCATTATTTCTCTTGTCATACAATTCATAGCCTAGGCAAGGTCTCTTCCAGGCATGGATTATCAGTAAGATAGTTAAATTAAAACCTATTGACCTACGGGGACAGCCTTCTTGACTCTAGTGCAAATAGCAATGCTTGAATAACAGCCATCCTTGACACATACAGGGGACTGAGTGTCCCATTAGAGTCACTGCATTAATTTATGGCCTCATCTCAAAGCCGGCCCTTGTCAAGGCCAAGGAGATTGTCTTCTGTGGCAGAACGAATGAAGGAAAAAGGAAAGATGATTCAATCTGCACTCCAAATCCCTCAGTTCATTATCTGAAGCTGGGTAGCATGCTACATCTTGAGTCTTCTGGAACTGTGGTTGGTTATTGTGTTGGTGACAGGTTTGAAGTCTTCCAAATTTGATTACCTTTAAAATATTGCTGTTACAATAAAAATTGTTCTTCTAGTTCTTCCCATTTCATTTTCCTTAATTTCATACAAGTCTTCCCATGTTATTCTGAAACCATCCCCTTTGTCAGTTCTTATTTCACAAGAGTACTTC
>NW_020954254.1:0-8958 GCF_900497805.2 Vombatus ursinus
AGCTTTTTATTCTAAGTTTTATCTTTACAAAGTTTTGGATATCAGGAATATATTTACCTCACAAAAGGATTCTCACAGAGGACATTTTTTCTTGATTTTGGAGAATGTTTGTGAAGCTTTGGTACTAACTGTTCTTTAAAAGCTTGGTAGAATTCTCCTATGAATTCATCAGGACCAATTTCTTTGACAGTTCCTTTATAACTAGATCTATTTTACTTTCTGAAATTGGGTTATTTAAGGTGTAACTTTGGCTTTTTGATAGTTTGACTATTTCATATTCTTTAATTTATTCCTCTTTTTCTTTTCTGTTCTCAGTTTTGTTATTGTAGAACTGTGTATAATATGTTGTAATTATTCTTTTTTTCCTTTACTTTTGTTCAGATTTCAACTTGCTCACTTGTTATTTCATTGATTTGAATTCCTAACCTCTTTTTAAAAATCGGATTCGTTAATGGTTTATCAAATTTATTTGTTTTTTTTTTCAAAGAAACAATTTTAGGGGGGCAGCTAGGTGGTGCAGTAAATAGAGCACTGGCCCTGGAGTCAGGAAGACCTGAGTTCAAATCCAGTCTCAGACACTTGACCCTTACTAGCTGTGTGACCCAGGCAAGTCACTTAATCCCATTGTCTAGCAAAAACAAAACAAAACAAAAAAAAGATGCACCATAGGGGGCAGCTAGGTGGGACAGTGGATAGAGGTCTGGCCCTGGATTCAGGAGGACCTGAGTTCAAATCCGGCCTCAGACACATAACACTTACTAGCTGTATGACCCTGGGCAAGTCACTTAACCCCATTGCCTAACCAAAAAAAACCAAAACAAAACAAAACCAAAAACAAAGAAACAATTTTAGGTTTTGTTTATTGCCTATGTTTTTTTATTTATCTATTTATCCTCTAATTTTGAATATAATCCCTTGTGCTTATTTTTGGTTTATTTCTTGCAATTTTAATTTTTTTACTTGCAAATTTTGTTCTTTACCCTTCTCTACTTCTGTTTTGTTAATACTGTGTGTAGAGATATGAATCCCCCTCCCAGGACTACCTTAGCAGTATCTCAGAAATTTTGGTATATTGTTTCATCATCATCATCATCATCATCATCATCATCATCATTTTCTTTCACATAACTTTTCATTGTGTCTATGATTTTTCTTTGAGAAATTTATTTTTTAGGGTTTCCTTATTAAGTCTCCATTTAGTTATTAGTTTTTGTTTGTAATCCCTGAACTCATGACCATTTTGATAGCAATTATGGGTCTACAAAGGATGGATTAAGTATTTGTAAATTTTTACATCTAATGCAATATCCTTCTGCAATAATACATTCTGTAAAATTTTTATCTGGTGCTAAGAAACTTATAAATGCTTTGGCTATCCCATTTAGAAGACACCTAAAAAATCTTTTTTCCTATGAAATTATGGAATTTATCATTATCATTATGGTCTCCTGCATAAGTTTCTTTTTATTATGAAGTTGATTACATAAATGCACATTTTTTTCAAAATACAAGCAGAGGTTGTGAATGATATCTTGTCAGGTATCTTGTTGAGAACAATCTTTTTGACCTATGGGTTGTACTTGGTCTACTCTGGGGTCTCTTCTTTTAACAAAAATAGTATTTTATTTTTCCCTTATCACATGTAAAAATTTTTTTTAAACATTTGTTTTAAAATTTTTGAGTTCCAAATTCTCTCACTCCCTCCTTTCCCCCTCATTTAGAATGCAAGCAGTTTGATACAGGTTATACATGTGTAGTCATGCAAAACATATTTCCATATTAGTCATGTGAAAGGAAACACACATTAAAGAATCTCAGCAAAATAAGAAAGAATGAAAGAAAGAAAGAAAGAAAGAGAAGTAATATACTACAGTTTGTTCAGCCATTCCTCAATTGATGGGCATCCCCTCAGTCTCCAATTCTTTGCCACCAGAAAAGAGCTACTATCCATATTTTTGTATATATAGGTCCTTTTCCTTCTTTGTTTTTTATCTCTTTTGGGATACAAACCTAGTAGTGATAGTGCTGGATTAAAGTGTATACATGGTTTTATAGCCCTTTGGGCAGTTCCAAAGTACTCTACATAATGTCTGAATCAGTTCACAACTCTACCAACAGTGCATGAGTGTCTCAATTTTTCCCACATCCCCTCCAACATTTGTCATTGATGGGTAAATATTAGGAAAACTCTAAAAGTCATTATCCCCATAATTAACAAGAATGACAAAAATCCTCACATTTTGTTAAGAAGTGAAGACTAGGCTTTTTATAAGACACAACACCCTCTTGTTCCTGTTTTTGTTTTTTGTTTGTTTGTTTCGTTTTTTTGGCTAGGCAATGGGGTTAAGTGACTTGGCCAGGGTCACACAGTGAGTAAGTGTTATGTGTCTGAGGCTGGATTTGAACTCAGGTTCCCCTGACTCCAGGGCCAATTTTCTATCTACTGTGCCACCTAGCTGTTCCCTATCCTAGTTCATGTTTTTAAGAAAAATTTAGAGAGCATAGCAGAGCTGTGCATTGGTCCAAACATTCTGGAAAGCAATTTTGAACTATGCCCAAATAGTTATTCCCCTGAGTCCATTCTTTTACCTACTGATACCACTACTAGTTCTATTCTTTTTTTGAGGCAATTGGGGGTAAAGTGACTTGCCCAGGGTCACACAGCTGGTGTCAAGTGTTTTGGTCTGAGTCTGTATTTGAATTCAGGTCCTCCTGACTTCAGGGCCAGTGCGCTATTCACTGAGCCACCTAGCTGCTCTACTAGGTCTATTCTTCAAAGAGTTCAAAGAAGGAAGAAGAGGACTTTTATACATAAAAATATTTATAGACACTCATTTTGTGGTGGCAAAGGATTAGAAAATGAGGAGATTCCCATAAATTGAGGACTAGCTAAAAAAGTTATGGCGCATGAATATGATTAAATACTCTTGTGAAGTAAAAACTGACAAAGGGGATGGTTTCAGAACAACATGGGAAGACTTGTATGAAATAATGCAAAATGAAATGAGAAGAACCAGAAGAACACTTTTTACAGTAACAACAATATTTGTCTATGGGCCCTAGAAAACCTTTGGACTGTCCTTGAATTCTCCCACCTGATCAAGGAGATCTCTGGCATTCCCCTCAGGCCATGATTCCCTCATTTTCCCTACACCCAAATCCCCCAATTCTGTTATCCTTGACCTAGCCTGGCCCTCCATCTTCTTGCTTCCCTATGGCCCCAGGTCACTCCCCACCCTTGGTCCCACCTAAGCTTCATTTCCCTGGAATTCTATTACCTCATAGACTACTTGGCCACTCCTGGATCCCTCCCACAGCCTTTCTGTATATAAGGTCCATCATGTCTCCATTAAGATGCTCAGATTTTCACAATCTAGCCAATGGCCCATAGGTGCTCAGATTCCTTAAGAGTCTAGCTAATAATCTCCAATAAACTTTATTTTTGGCTGCAAGAAGGCTTGGGCCAAATGCTTTTGGGCAGGAACCGTGTGTCCCAATTTGGGGATTCCAGGACCCCTAACCTCCAGACCTCATCAATAGGGTTACCTGCAGAGCCTTTCCACCATGTTTGAGGCTATAACTGTCATATTTATAGGTGTTGGTATGTCATAACCTAGGCATTCATGCAAATCTTTCTAAACCTCTCATTTCATTAAAAGGCAAAGCTGGGCTCAAGGAATTAATTGATTTAGTGTAGAATTTTGTGTAGACAGGAAGACAAAATTCCTTTCAGGCCAACATGTATCTCTTGAATGTTTACTAGATGAAAGTTTACATTTTGGGGAAATTCTTTTTCTTTTAAAATTAAAAGAGACCGCTCATCTCTTTCACTTTAGTCTTAGAACATCTAGAGATATGAGAGTATAGGAGGGAGCAAGATGGAGTGGCTGAATTGCTGAACTTCAGAGGTACAAATACCTGAGTTCAAATCCAACCTAAGGCCCTAGCTAGCTGTGTGATCTCAGGCTAGCCTCATCAACTGTGCTGGCTTCAGTCTTTTCTTCTGTAAATTGAGGGGTTTGACTACATTACCTGGGACTTCCCTGCCAGCTAAGATATTTACCATGAAATGGGCAAGTCACTTCCATTCCCTGGACCTCAGTTTCCTCCTCTGTGAATTGAGGGCCTTCAGGTATAGACCAAAGAGCTTTAGAAAAAATAACAACTCAGTTCACTTCCCTGCGCCTCAGTTTCCATTTCTGGATAATTGAGAGAAGTGATTGTTAATAACCAATGATTTGGGGAGGTCCAGTGTCCTTCCCACCCTTTTTTTTCTAAATTCCTTATTTCAAAAGTCCACTCTCCTGAAGGACATTACTGATAATAAGATTGTACTAACTTTCTTAACAATCTTGTTTAGACCACACCCAGGTGGGGAAGCCAAGGTGCTCTACTCAGGTTTGGGTGGGGATAACTTCTTTGAATAGATTGCCCAAAGTTGGGAGTAACTTAAAAGTAAATGACATAACCAAAATTCTTTTGAATAGGGTCAGCTCCTCATTGTAATATTCATTCTTTCATTGTTCATTCATTCAGAGTTGATTACCAGCCTCAGGAACACCCCTCTTCCAATGGGCACGTAAACCTTGAGCCCACTGCAATCATTGCCTTTGGTCTAAGAGAGAGACAGTTAAATGACCCTTTTTTCTTAAAATGCTGGAGTTCTTAATAAAATTATTAAATTACTTAAAAATTATGTTTTTTAAACTTTCTTAAAGTCTTCACATAATGATGTGGGTGGAATACATGACCTCTGAAATCCCTTGGATGCCTATATCTAGGACTTTGATCCTGTACACCCATTTAGGAGCTTAAAGCAATGGCTGAAGAGGGAGGGAATTGAGGCAGCAGGTGGAGACCTCACTTTTGAGAGGATTGACAGGGACTGAAAGCAGAGAGGGACAGCTTTGTTCAGAATGGAGGGCCAAGGTGAGAGGCAGATGGAAAACCTGGTCCAAAGATGAGAACACTGGAATTGGAGGCAGAGAAGCCAGATTCCAATTGAAGCTCTGCTATTGTCTACTATGCCTATAGCAGTTATTTCATTTACTAGGTGATTTTGCATATTCCAGGCTTAACAATATTGCTAAGGATCTCTAGGCACATAGGAAAGCATTCATCTGTTGTTCCATTTAAATGTGGTGACATCTTAATCAAACGTTTGACATTTATTTCAAAAACTTCTTCCAAAGCAAAGATCAACCACTTTAATATATTGCTTTCTCCAAAGTTTTGCTCTTGTGAATGGGACCAGGTGCACTGTAGTGTAAAATCTACACAATGCTCTCTCTAATTCTATTTAATCTTATACTGCATCATTTCTTCTGTGACGGGAATAAGAGTGAAAAAGTTCGTTGGAATGTTGATGATTTCATCTGAATTCCTATTTACACTGAAGGATTTCATTTAGCTCCTTTCTGCCTGTCTTCACAGTGACTGAGCTGTCACATCATAAAATCAAATAAAAATATGGTTTGGAATGCATTAGAATGTAATATGATGGTTTAAATGTGAGATGGACATAAGTTTCATCTTTCCAGGAACTTTTTTCTGGTCTCAACTTTTTCATATGCTGCAGTTTTCTTTTTGACTAGCAGATGTCAGTGAAAGCCTGTCCTATTTTATTAAAGGGCAAGGAAGTGGTGAACAAGTACTGTATTTCTTAAGCACTTCTTTATTGTCAGGCCAAAGACTAGGTTCAGTGTAAAGACAGTAATTCAGTAGCCTCTGCCTTCCAACAGTTTAAATCTTATTGGTGGAGATAACACGTACATATATAATTAGGTAGAAAATATGAAGAAAATATAAGTTGTTTGGGGAAAGGAGAAAGCTCTCTAACTTTGGGGGGGTCAGGTGACAGTCAGGGGAGTCCTTCAACAGAATGAGAGATGAGGTGGCACGTGAGGTGAGCTTCAAAGGAAACTGGGGGATTTAAAGAGGCAGAGAGGAGGAGAGATTCAATTCCAGGCAAGAGGACCAGCCTTTGTAAAGGCTTAAAGAAGTGAAATGGAATGTCCTGTGTGAAGAATAGCAACAAGGCAAATATGCCTGGATCTTAGAGTACACAAAGTGGAATAATGTAGGATTACATCAAGAAGTTAGGTTTTAGGTGTTTACGAATGGTGATAAAAGACAGAGTTGGTTCAGTTTGATACTGGATGTACCAGTGAGCCAGTGTAACTTTTAGAGTGTGGGACTGACATGAGTAGGACCACAGGGCAAGAATGTCCTTTCAGCAGCTGAGAGGAGGATGGAAAGAAAAGAGGAATGACCTGAGGCAGGGAGACCATTTAGGAGACCACTGTAATAGACGAGAAGAGAAGTGATGAGGTTATGTGAATGGACAGATAAAAATGCAGGTCTGAGGTATTGTTCATGTAGTTATTACCTAACTTGGCAACTGATTAGATGTGGTTACTGAGGGAGAGAGAGAGCCATTGGATAGATAGATAGATGACAAATAGGTCATAAAGTTAGAAAAGTATGTTCTGGCATAAACCTTTCAGGATATTTTGATATCCCCTTTAGAGAGTAGATGTCAAAGAAATACTATTTGCCTCCAAGGCAATGACACATGTAATTATAGATATATAGATGACTGAGAGTTAGATACAAACATACATAAAAGCAATTTGCTAAATTTTCAGGCTGAACATTTACACTTTAAAAATTGTAAATGCTGCAAATATGGGCTTAATTTGTTTTATGAATTAAACTAATGAAAGTGATGGAGAAAATGATAATAATACAAAATAAACTTATTATTGTGCATATATTTTTCAAAGACCTGATTTTTAAACACTCACCAGGACCCACCTCAATAGATTGACAGTTACATAGATAGACAGATAGATAGATAGATAGATACATACATACATACATACATACATAAATACATATATATGTACATATATAGATAAAGTCATGGCATTTACTGAGTGCTAACTGTGTATCAGGTAACATGCTAAAAGATGACTTCAAAAATACAAGTAAGAAAAAACAGTCACTGTCCCAAGTAAGGTTTTATTCTAGTAAGAGAAGTGACCAGAACTCAGGGAAAATGGAAAAACTGGTAATAGGGAAGAGTTTCTAGCTGGTGTCTAGGAAATGAGGTGGAGCTTTGGTTCTAGGTAAGATAAGCTGTAAGCTCCTTACCAGATGAGGTCTTCCTTTGGAAGCTCAGGGTGGCTGGAAAGGTGGTGCTGTCTCAGACAGTGATAGGGCAGTTATGAGAAGGTGGAATTTCAGGGCAATGATGTTCACTTGTGATTCTGTATTGTGTACATATTGAGTTTGAAAAATCCTTTTCAACTAGTAGGCAGCAGTTTCTCTCTTCTTCAGCCTTTTCCTTTCCTTTTGTAAGGAATGAGAGAGATTTTCTCAGCATTGAGAAATCTTGTGTTGAGTAAAGATTGTGTGGTACCCTCCTCAAAGTGGTCTGAGGGGCAGATCCAGTTCTAGTCAGAACAAGCCCCTCAAGGGAGGCTGGTTTTTTCTAGACTAACTTTGGTGTATTTGCAGGAAGGGTTTATTTCACTTAGACCTACTGGCAGGTAAGTAGAAGTAACTGCAGCAGCAGCAGCAGCATCAATAATAAATAGCAACAGCACAAATGATAATAATAATAATAGCTCTCATTTATATGGTGTCAGAACAGTGATTGAAGTCAAGATAAACCACATGTCTGAAAGACTGAAGTTGAATGATACCACTCACCTCCTATCAGAGACAGGATTAACTTAAATGCCCAAAGAGGCTTACATTTTCATACATGACTATTGTGGGGATTCATTTTGTGAGCTATGCATGTTTGTAAGGAGATGTTTTATTTTTGTTTGGTTAAGTGGAGAGGGGAAGAAGCAAAGTTAGAGGCATAGATTATAAATGCTAATATAATAA
Source organism: Vombatus ursinus (assembly GCF_900497805.2). Taxonomy (NCBI): domain Eukaryota; kingdom Metazoa; phylum Chordata; class Mammalia; order Diprotodontia; family Vombatidae; genus Vombatus; species Vombatus ursinus. Next base: position 7,900 of record NW_020954254.1, read on the forward strand.
ATAATTAAAAACTACACATTGCCTTTAGAATGCCTTTAGAAAGCATTTCCTTTGATGTTGCTAATGTGTATATTCTTTTGTTTTTTTCTCTTTTTACTTTACTTTGCAGTGGTTCATGTAAATCTTTCTAATGCTTTTCTGTATTCATCAGACTTGTCTCTAACAGTTCAGTAGTATTCCACTACATTCATGTACAACAATTTATTTGGCCATTTCTTAATCAATAGTCATCTGTTTGGTTTCTAGCTCTTAGATATCATAAAAATTGCTACTATAAATATTTGGGAATGTGTGGGGACTTTTTTTTTTAATGAAGGTCTCATTGGAGTATAAGCCTAATTACAGAGTCTCTGGTTGAAAAGGTAAGGAGATTTTAGTCACTTTATTTGCATAATTACAAATTTCTTTCCAAAATACCTATACCGTAACACAGCTCCCCAGCAATTTATTAGTCTGCCTATGTTCTGACAATTCCTGCAACATTACTGTCATTTTTACCAATTATGAAGCCTCAGGTATTTTAATTTTCATTTCTCTTACTATTTGTGATTTACAGCATTTTTTAACTTAGCTATAAATACTTTGTAGTTCTTTTAAGAACTATTTTGGTCACATTCTGTGATCTATTAGGAAATGGTTATTAGTTACATGTATATAACTATATGTATAATTATATATTATCAAATTTCTCTGAAAAGGTTAGGTATCCAAGATATATAAAAAGTTTATGCATATGAAATACATAATACAATATATAATAATATGTATAATTGTTTATATATCTTGATTACCTAATTCTTATCAGAGAACTTTAATACAAAGTTTTTTTTCCCATTAAAGCACTGCCCTTCTTATCCTAGATTCATTTTTTTTTTGGTACAGAAGTTTTACAGTTTCAAGTAATCAGTTATTTACTTTATCTTTTGTAATTTACTCCATCTCTTATTTGGTTAAGAATATATCTCTTACCTGTAAGAGTTATATGATCGATTTTTCTTCTAAAAATTTTTATTGCATAATGTTTAACAATAAGTTCATTTTTCAATTTAGGACATATTG
>NW_020954255.1:0-5578 GCF_900497805.2 Vombatus ursinus
TTGGAAGGGACCTCAGTGATCATCTAATCCAACTTATATACAAAGAATCTCCACTATGTGATACAGGATGAATAATCATCTAATCTCTATTTGAAGATCTCCAAGGAGCAGTAACCCTCTACCTCTCAAAGAGCTTTTAGACACTCTTAATTGTTAGAAAGGGATATTTCAATCCCTCCCCTCTTTTAAATCAAGCCTAAATTTGTCTGTTTATATCTTCTACCAATACTTCTAGTTTTGCTTTTTGGGGTCAAACTGAACAAGTCTAACCCCTCTTTCACACCACAACCTCTCCAATACTTGAAGAGAGCTATCACTGCATCCCTGAGTCTTTTCATCTCCATTGCATCAGCAAGTCCTCAAATGCCTTGGACTCAGGATCCTTCACTATCCTTGTTGCCCTCCTCCCGACTCTGTCCAGTTTGTCTGTCCATTTCTTTATAAATTTTATCTCCTTGAACTGGACATAATACTCAAGTTGTGATCTGTTGGAGGCATAGTATACCACCCTCTTCTTGGAATTTATGCCTCTTCTAATGCAATCCAAGATCACATTAGCTTTTTTGGCTGCCAAGTCTACTTTCTCAACATCCCATCCTTCACTCACATTCCTTACTCCTGCCCTGTCTCATACTTGGGAAGGTGATTTTTTTGGTACCCAAGTACAGGACTGTACATTATCCCTATCGCATTTCTTCTTGTTAGAAATTCAATACAGTGCTTTAGCCTATTAAGATCCTTTTGAATCTTGATTTTGTTATCCACACTGTCAGTTGTCTCCCCCCAGCTTCATGCCATCTGCAGATTTAATGGTTGTAGCATCTAATAAGCCTTTATCCATGTTTAAAAAAAATAAGTTAACTGATACTGGGCCAAGCACAAATCCCTGTAGTACTCCACTGGAAGATTCCTGCCACATTGACATTGAACCATTATCCACTACTGTTGTGAACCTGGCCACCCAACCAGTTCTGAATCCATCTGATTGTGTTATTATTGTGTAGTCTACATCTCTCTGTTGTCTCCACCAGAACAGTATGAGATACTTCATCATAAGCTTTGTTAAAATCTAAGTAAATTCAATCCACAGCATCCTTCCCATCTCGTAACTAGTTTAGTAACCTAGTCCCAAAAAAAGGATATCAAAGTGGTCTGGTATGACCTATTTTTGATGAAGCCATGCTGGGTTGTTGTAATTGCCACTTTTCTTTCCAGAGGTTTACCAACCATTTCTTTAGTGGTCTGTTCTAGAATTTTTCTGGGAGTTGATGTAGTATACAGAATCTCCTCACTTCCCTTTTAAAAAAATCAGGATGTTTGCCCTTCTTCCGGTCTTGCTTTTGTGCTGTTTCAAATATTATTTACGGTGGCTCAGTAATCACATCTGCTTGTCTGCTTGTTCTTCCAGGAATGTAGTTAGTTCATCTGGACCAGGTAACTTGGATCTATCAAGTGCATCTAAGTGCTTTCTTGTGCTCTCTTTACTTATTTTGGGCATTAGCTTCCTGTTAGTCATTCCAGTGCAGTTGACAGGGGAAAAAACGGGAACAAAATGAAAATGAGCAACTCTGCCAGTCATCATGCCGTTTATACCAAGCAAAGGTCCTCTGCCTTCTTTAGTCCTCCTTTTTCTTCCAGCATAACTTTTTTTTTCAACCCTTATCTTTAGCTTCTCTTGCCTGCTTCCACTCATTCTAAACTATAATACACCTTATCCCTTATACTGGTATTTATATCCATCCTGTTTCCTCACCTTGCTTTTATCTTTTCTGCATTTTCACAGTCAAAGTGGTTGATGAATTCCCTGGTGTAACACAAATAACAACACAGGAAGCACAGGAGACTCCAGCCTTCACTCTTGATCTGGGCAGCAGAAGGACAGGGGTTAAATAAGCTTACTCTATTCTAGTCTAGTCTTTTTAAGAGGGTAGCTGATAATGGGAGCAGTAACTCCTACAGCATTCCCTAATCATTCTTCTAGCGGGGGCCGGCAAGAACGTACAAAGTAGAAGCACAACTCCTATCTCATTCCCCTAAGCTTCAGTGGGGGCCAGTTGAGGCAGACACACATGCATTCCCTGTGCATTACCCAAATCCCCCCTCACTGACCAGTGCTCTCTTGATTTACAGAGAAGCACACAAATAAGGCAATTTGCCTACAATAGCCTCACTGGTTAACTTTAGCAGTAATATCATAACTTAGCACAGCGAGAGTAGTAAATATTACATTGTCATCCCTGTATCTCACTGCGTAGTCACAGTAGACATAGTTTTTAACGTGAACTCCTGGGAACTAGAGATTGTTTTGGCCATGGATCCTGGGAATTATTATCTAAAAAAGAATAACAAAATCATCCTTACACACACTAAAATCCACCTTACGTATACCTGAGTGTCCTCATTGGTCAAATCTCATTTTTCTTCATTGTTGGAATTGTTTCTTTTTTGTCTTCAAAATGCCATTCTTGAACATTTTGCATTTCCTCTAATCTTGTCTTCCTCTGTGATATTTTAGTCCATTGGAAATTCTATCTTTCCCCTAAAACCCTTTGAAATGTGATTTGCGCAATAAATCATGATATGTTAATGTAATGGAATATTATGGTGCTATAAAAGGATAAATATGAAGAATACTAGGAAATATGGAAAAATCTATGCAAACCACTAATCACCCAAAAAACACTTTTTTTGTTATATATTTATATACATTTATATCCCGTAATTCCCATTTATATGCTATAACTCCCATTTTAGACACAAGCAAGTACTTTTAACTTAATGCCTCAGTTATTGGTATGATTTTCATTGGCTCATAGACTTCTGGTCCATGGTATCTCACACAGATACTTTGAGAAGTTGCATGCTAACTTAGAGAATTTTAGAGTTGGATGGGACCTCAAAGGTCATCTGGATCAAACAGTACCTGAACAAAAATTCTACAACATCTCCAACAAGTGCCCATCAGCTTCTACCTAAAGATCATCAGTGATGGGGCACTCTTATGTTATCTCCCGGGACAGTCCCTTCCACTTTTGCAGTGTTGTAGTTATTAGGAAGTTTTTCCTTATGCAGAACTGAAATCTGTCCTTGAAACTTCCCATTGCTCCTAGTTCACCTTCTCAGGCCCAGTGGAACAAGGTTAGTTACTACTGGGTGTGTTAGTACAGAGTGCTTTACTTAAATTTTGTAGTGTTATCCTCAATTATCCTGTGAGATACGTGCTCAGGCATTATTATCCTAATTTTACAGATGAGGAATGTAGAGCTCATACCAACTGTCCATAATCAGTCACATGTTATATGTCAGAGCCACAATTTGAACCCACTTGCCTGACTCTAGCTCTCATCTCCTCTTTTAATGAAGTCTAAAATTGCATTAGCTTTTTTTGCTGCCATGTCACACTGTTGATTCATATTAAGATTTTAGTCTACAGAAATCCCAGGTCTTTTTTTTTTTTTTTTTTTTTTTTTTACCAGAATTGATATCTTGGCCTATCTACCATTTGTATACTTGTGCAGTTGAAATTTTTTAAACCAAATGTAGGACTTTACATTAGTCCTCAGTTAAATGTCATCCATTAGATTGAGCTCATAGTTCTAGTCCAGAGGTCAGCAAAGATGACAGCATAGTTAGCAAGCTAAGAATGGTTTTTACATTTTTTAAATAAAATTTTATTCTATTTAAAAATGTAAAAACCATTCTTAGCTCTCAACAACTGGCTGGATTTGGCCCTCACGCCATAGTTTGCAAATCTCTATTCTTTCGAGAACTTTGAGTATTCTGTTTATGTCATCCACCATATTAGCTTATCCCTATAACTTTGTGCCTCTATAAGTTTGGTAAACAAGTCAGCCATCCATGCCTGCATCTAGGTGATTGATAGAATATTGAACAGGTGGAGTCTGAGTACAAATCTGTGGGACATTCCACTGAGACTTCGGAGAATGGATTGGAATGGGAGAGACTTGAGACAAGGAGGCCAGTTAGGAGGCAATTGAAATAGTCTGGACAAGATGTGATGAGATGCTCAACTGGTGCCATGTGAGTGGATAGAAAGTGACATATCCTCAAGAGATGTAAAGGCAGAAATGACAAGATCTGTCCACTGATTGGATATGTGAGATGAAAGTGGCCCCAAGATTGCAAACATGGATGATTAGAATTGTGGTATCCTCAATATTAGGGAAATTAAGGGAAAGGGTGGGGGGGGAGGGGGCGTAAATTAGCTTCTTTTTGGATATGCTAAATTTGAGGTACTTATGGAACATCCTGTTTGAAATGCTCAGTAAGCAATTGCTTATGTGTGACCAGAGGTCAAAAGAGGCATTAGGATTTCACAGAGATGATAATTGAACCAATTGGAGCTAATAAGCTCACCAAGTAAGAGAAAATAGAGAGAAAAGAGGGCCCAGGACAGAGAATGGGGTCTATTGCTAACAGCCACCATCATCTGTGGAAGAGTATTCTGACTCCTCTTCCAGGAGGGCAGAATTCCAGAGAATCATGACAGTAGATGCAGCTAGTAGTGAAAAGGATGCTTAGGGGAGGCAAGTGTCCGTGAATGCCTGAAAACGGAAGTAGAATCCGAAGTTGTCTTAAATCTAGGGAATTTTGTCAATTATTGACCCAGAGTTCCAGAGGGCACAGTGAAGGGGGCAGGTAGATCTGAAATGGTTTATTGGCAGTAGGATAGGATTGAGGTAGATCTTGAGCGAGACATAGGGCTACTGTTGAGGTAGATGAGAATGAGAGGGTATAGGTAGCAGGAGTTACTGATGTTTAGCAATGGAAGGACAGTATCGGTATGGGGGGGACGGGATGCACAGAGCAAGTTTGCTGTCTATTGGCAAATGAGTTCAGGTATTGTATCAGTGAATGGGAGGAGTTCTGTTGAGAAAGATAAGTGAATAGGATGTTCAAGGCCTCAGTTTAGTCCTGGGGTCCTCCACCTGGTGAAATGTTTTATCCAGAGTTTGAGCAGCCTAAACATCAGCTTAGATATTGATTAGTTTCCAGGGAGGTGGGGGGTTTATTGGTTGGGGTAACATTGTGAATGCCACTCATTCATCTACTGTTCCAGCCTAGAAAAATGTCCTTAGACTCTTTTGAGTCAGATTACGGATGGTACTAGGAGTTGAGTCTACATTTTGAACCTTTTGTTCCCCCAAATCTGTGCTAATGATTCTGTTTCACGTCTTTATGAAGTAACATTTATCACATATTCTCACTGTTAATTGTGCTTAATAGGTTAAGGATTGTAGGATGGATTAATTACCTCATTCCTTCATTGCCTCCTTTTTACCTTGTGCTGTGAGATGCTTGGATTGTACTAGCATCTATCAAACCACTTTTCCCTTCATTACCTCTCGGTGACAGTCGTTGTTTTTTGTTGCTGAGTTGTCAGTTTGGGACAGTAGAATGGGGTATTCAATGAATCTGGCTCTTAATGGCTGCCTGCTTCTAACCCGTGTTGCCAGAGTGGAGCCCAAGAAATATTGACAAAGCAGCCCAGGGCCTTGATGGGTGTTGTAGAAATGTAGATTAAATGGCCTCTGAACTAGTATCTCAACCACCTGGA
>NW_020954255.1:5588-8974 GCF_900497805.2 Vombatus ursinus
TTAGTTAAGGGGCTAACATTTTATTTTTCTCCCTAGGCAAGTAAGAGAGAGATTGAAGAGCCAAGTTACTCAAATGGGGGAGCAAGTCCCGGGTTTCAGGCCAGGCCTGGCGATTTTACAGGTATTATGATGTCTCCATTAAAATAATTTGACCCATAGGAAATAAGCAGTGTTCATTTTAAATACTCTACAAAATTGTAATATTACCTCACCACACACTATGCATACTTTCAGCTTCCACATACATTATCTTACTCCTTGTGAAGTCTTTGCTAGGAATGGATGTTGTGTAACATAATTTTCTTCCTTCCCATTAGCTTGCCACTGTTGCTTTTTGTTGCAAATTATTTCCTATTAGAAAGGTTGGAGTTGCTGACAAAGAAAGACAATCTGAAGGCCTGTGGTTATATTCCCAGCACATATTTTCTGCTGTGATTTTTGTTTTTGTTTTTTTGTTTTTTATTTTTTCACAACTTGCCGAGTGAGAATCAAAGGTATGTTATAGAACTGTGCTAAGAACACCCAGGAATTGGTTATTTCTTGGTTTATCTGGGAGAGTTGTTAAAGAGAGAAAGCATGTCATGAGTAAATCCAGGTTTCTATAACAGCAATACTCTGCTTAAAGGCATCTCTCTGACCCTTCTGTACCCTCCTGGTCTGGAGAAGTTAACCTCCAGTGTTTTCATTAAGCAAAAAACATTGTTTCTGCTTGGCTGCTTTGCAGGTATTTATCAGGAAATGTATCTGTAATGGATTTACCTCAGGTTTTTCTCTCCTAACACAGAGGATAGTGGTTTGTAATATAGATTGTTAGACAAGGAATTGGGGAAATAAGGTTAATTAGCTCTTTTAATAATACTTACTCTTGCTTTGTATGTATTTCTTGAATGGCCTGTTTGTGTTTCCCAGGCAGGTAAGTGAGAAAACAGCTGCTTGCTAGTAGTGGTGAGTCTGAATGAACAGTTGACCTACAATAAGACTGAAATGTGAGGTATTTATAGTAATTCAGGGATATTTGATTCATTTACAATCAATGATATCAAATTTGGATTTTATATGCATTATTCAGGAGTAAGATGGCTGTAAAAACAAGCAGCTTTGCAGAACTTCACCCCAGGTATTCTGGCTACAAATTCAATGTTGTTTTTTGTTCTATTACACCACTACTTTATTACATGAGAATAGTAGCAACTAAGGAGGCTGTACCAAAGAGGGTTAATCTAATAGGTCAACCCTGAAATGTAAAGCCCTTCTATTTTTGCTGTTTTTATTTGCAGGATTTAGTATTTAATAATGTAAAATGAAAAAGTCTATGAAAGCAGACTAGAGAGAAAAAAGATCTATATTGAGTCATTTTTTTGCCCACAAGAATAAAATACACAATGACAGTGATAATGCCCATTTTTAGAGTAGCATGTCTTTCCTTAGAATCTGAATAAGGGAGCCAGATTTCCACAGAAATTGTCTTAGGCATATTGATTGTGTGTATTTCAGTCAGATTGTATTCGTTGTCTTTTCCTATAAAAACCAACACAATCCAATCACAGAACTCCCATGACCCCCTTCTTAATATTTGTTGTACATTATACAGGCAGTTGCTCAGGTTCTTTACTGATGACTCATGGAACATGAATTTTAAAATAGCAGTTCTTTTTTATAGCTGGGCCTGGGATTCCATTGGTATAGGGAACTCCTGGTGAGGAATTCCCTATACCAATACAGGTTAGAGTTTCCTGGAATGCTGAGATTTGGTCTTACACATTAGGTAGTGGTTCATTTTTGTGATAGCAAAAAAACTAGAAATAAAATGAGTTCACATAAAATGGAGAATGGCTGAGTAAATTGTGGTATAGGTGAATGTCAGTTGGTCAACAAGCATTTATTAATAAATGCTGCTATGTTCCAGGCATTATGCTAAGTGTTGGGGATACCAAAAAAGAAAAGGAGAGGGAAGAAAAACATGGTTCCTGCCTTAAAAGAGCTTACATTTTAATGGAGAAAATATGCAAAAAATTTTTGCATACAAGATACGTATAATGTAAATGAAAGTTAATTTCTTGAGGAGGAAAGCATTAGCAATGGGGAGGACGAGGAAAGGCTTCCTGTGAAATCCAGTGAGGAAAGAGAGAAATCCAGGCATGGGAGATTGCCTGTGAAAAGGTGAGGAGTCTGGAGATGACCTGTTGTTTTTGAGGAAGAGAAAGAAGACCAGAGTAGCTCAGTCGTACAGTGCATAGAGGAGAGTGTGCTGGAACACTTTTGTCCCTGTGAAAAAGGATGAATATGAGGGATTCAGAGAAACACAGGAAAATTTCTTTGAACAGGTGCAGAACCAGGCAAACCAGTAGTAGAAATGAATCCCTGGGAGCCACATATTGACTTAGAAAACCACAAATTAACATTATCTTTGTTGAATATTCTCTGATTACATTTTATTCTGCTTCCTGCTGAAGTTTTGCAGGCAAGGAGTTTGACATCTCTGGTATACACAATGACAACTATAATTAATGTAAATTTAAAAAAAACTAAAGCAGATGAACTCAGATAAGTTGCAGTGCAAATCTTTGCATTTAGATTATTGAAATCATTGTATATATTATTTCCCTGGTTTTGCTTACTTCATGTATAAGTCTTCCTGTGTAAAATCGATTTTATATTACAAAATACTAAAGAAATTGTTTCACTCTCTGCAAATGTTTATTGCCAACAAGAGCTGCACAGTTCTTTGTCTTAGGAACAAGTTTGAGTTTAATAGATCTTTTAAGACTGCTCTAGAAGCAGTGCAAGCAATCCTTCTAGTTTCCTCAGCCCTGAAGGGAGGAGGGAATGTTAGATCCCTGGTTTTTTTTGTTCCTTGTTATCTTTGTTTACTCAGATTTTAGATGATAGCACAGGACTATAAGCTATATCTAATTAATGATTTCCAAAGGTTATGTATTTCTATGTTAAAGTCTCCTAGATACATTAGGTACATTCCTCAAAGTTAGCTGTAATAAGGTTCATTTCTATTAAAAAAAAAAAAAGCTACTTTATCTAACTAAAATTTAATGGCTTTCCTATGTATTATACCTCATTAAGTATTTTGTGTTTGCTTGTTCTAGGTTGGAGATAGAGCTGATTCAAATCTTTATATAAGTATGAAGCTAAAAGCTGCTGAGGAGGTAAAATCTACTGTGGTACTGCTAGCTAGCACAGTAATCCCATCACCACTTCTCTCCCTTCTCCGCCAATTAAAATTATCATGCCTTTATCCTAATTTGACTTGTATTGCAAATTATAAATACGTGGCTTCTAACTAGAGCCTCTGTCTTTTATCTACTTGCTTTTCTTCTTAAACAGAAAGCTAGCATGGAAAAATTAAAGGAACACAATAAATCTGAAATATT
>NW_020954255.1:8984-13109 GCF_900497805.2 Vombatus ursinus
ATTAAATTACCAAGAAACTCAACTGAGGCAGAGGTAAGCTGTTGGGTTCATGTGGAACAAACCTTCTTATGGTTCCATATCATGGTTATGATTTGTGACATTTTCAGGGCTAAGGGGTTTGTGTGTGATAGGTACATACCTTGCCCCATATTCAAGGCTGCTTACTTCAAAGGAAGAGACCCAGAATAAGTGGTGTAATCCTGTGATGCAGGTGATTCAACACACATCTATTAAGTGTCTGCTGTGTTTAGAGCATTGTGCTAGTAACTAAGGGAAATACAAAGAATAAATACCTGACCCCTGTCCTCATAGAGCATACAGTCATCACATAAAATAACTCAAATACATAAGAGGTACAGATAACCTAGTTCTACATAAGAGGTTCTACATATGAAATTACATAAAAAGTTTAATATCTATATTGAATCCATTGTTTCTTATAAATCTCCTTTCCTTTACTCTCAAGGGGTAAATTCTATAATCAGACCTTCATACTTGGAGTATGGAATGTCTTCCTAATTGCTGTCCCAGCTTCTATTCTTTTTCCCCTCTCTCATTCATCCCCAGCACAAGTGCCAAAATTACCTTCCTCAAACACAGGTCACTTCCCTACTCAACAAACCTGTTTTGTCTCTAGAATAAAATACAAACTTCTGTTTGGAATTTAAAGCACTTAGCTGACTTTTCCAGGCTGGTTTGATATTCCTGCCTTCATCTCGTCTCCATTCCAGCCAGACTGGCCTGCTGTCCTATTCCTCATCCATGACATTCCGTCCCATCTCCGTACCTTTGCACAGGCTGACCCTCAGGCCTTGAATCCATTTCCTCCTCACCTCACCTCTACCTTTTGAATCCCTAGTTCCCTTTAAAGCTCAGCCCAAATGCCGTTCCCTACATGAGGCCTTTTCTGATCATCCTGGCTGCTAATAACCCCCCTCCCAAAAAAATTTACCTTGTATCTGTTTTATGTATTTATATGTATATTTGTTGTCTCCTTCTATAGAAAGAAGACTCTCAGGGCAGAAACGATGTCATTTTTGCCTTTACAAACTTTCTTTGAGTAGATTTTTAATAAATGCTTTTTGATTGTTTGGTAGTAGGCACTTAATAAATGCTTATTCAACTGACTTGTGAACAAAAGCATTCCATTAATAAGAAATAAAAATAAGCTCATAACAGGGCCCTAAATGGCTGAGTAAGAAGGAAGGCCGAGAAGCAGAGCAACGTACTGATCAGAGAACCAACCTCAGTGTCAGGAAGACCTGGGTTCAAGTGTTATCTCTGATGCATTAACTGTGTGCCCTTGGACAAGTTACTTAACTTCTCAGTGTCCCAGACATCTCTCTAGAACTATAAAGTGCAGAAGTTGCATTCTTCTATCTAACTATCTGCATTGGTAGGAGCTTCTTCACTGAGAATGCCTTACAACAATGAAATCACAGATCTAGACCATTTATCCCCAGCGGTTCCCATGCCACCTCTCCCACCCACTACCTGCAAACCTTTCTTTAACTGCTGCCTCAACATACCTCTCTAGTATCTAGAGATATTATTGGGAGGTGTTTTGGTCTAACAAGAAAGTTATATGCAGGACCTATGTGATAGTGGGTTTTTTCTTTGAACTCTCTGAACTAAAACTCTTAGAGGGGAAATGAGGTTGGATATGTTTTGCCTTACAATAGTCTCCATTCCTACACTCTACCTTCTTTAACTTGTAAAATTTGTTTTTAGGTTTTAAAGTGCATCACATCTTTGAATGAAGACCCTACTGTACATGGACTCCTGGTCCAGTTACCTTTGGATGCAGAAAAGACCATTAGCACTGAGCTGGTGACAAATACCATCGCTCCCGAAAAGGATGTGGATGGGTGTGTTTGACTTTTTGAGTCACTTCATTTTAAAGCTGTTGTATCTTTAAAACATGTATTGGTAACTCAGGGAAGCTCCATACCAATGTTTAAATTGCCTTGTTCTCACTCATTCTGCCTTTAATTTAATGTTTCAGTTTGACTAGCGTCAGTGCTGGGAAGCTTGCTAGAGGTGACTTAGAGGATTGTTTCATTCCCTGTACACCTAAAGGATGCTTGGAACTTATCAAAAAGACAGGTAAGGCTAATTTTTCAGAGCCTCCCCTTTTTTATCGTCTTTTATTAATGTTTATACTTTCTATTCATTGATTCCACGTAAGACAGCATGCATTAATTTAAGGACCTTTTCTGTACTGGGTACTGCTGGAGAGCTTACAAAGTTTATATAAAAAACATGCTTCCTCAAGCTTGTATGTATCATAACCATTGGAAATCTGTTTGTTTATGACAAATTAAAATCTTTGTTTTAATCTTTTAGAGTAATGGATTCTTTTATTTAGTTATCTGTAATTTTTTTTTATTGGCTTTACATTCATTCATCAGTTAGTCACCAAGCATTTATTAAGTACTTATTACATGTCAGACACTGTGCTAAGGGTTGGGTAATACAGAGAAAGGCAAGAAATTGTTCCTGGCCTTATGAAACTTACATTCTAAAGGGAGAGTCAACATGTAAATAGCTAGATACATATAGATACATATACAGAACAAATGGAAGGTAATTTTTTTAAATAATATTTTATTTTTTTCCCAATTTACATGTAAAAACAATTTTTAGCATTCATTTTTTGAGTGCCATATCCTCTTCCTTCATCTCTTCCCCCACCCCAGACAGTAAGCAGTTGATATAGGTTATACATATGTAATCATACAAAACATATTTCCATATTTATCACAACTTTTAATATTTAGGTTGCATATCCATTTTGAGCTCTTTGTATATGGCTTAAGATATTAATTTCTAATTTAGTTGATTCTAATTTCTCTTATCGTACTTTGCAATTTTCCCATTAATTCTTGTTAAATAGAGAGTTCTTGCCCATGCAATGTATAATTTCAGGTTTATCAAGCACTGTGGGTTATTGAGTTTGATGTTTCTGAGACAAAATAGTGTACTATATAGCGAGCTAGACTTGGAGTCAGGAAAACTCATTTCAGATCTTGCCTCCATCACTTACTAACTCTCAGCCTCACTTTTCTCAGCTGTAACTTGTGGATAATAATAGCACCTACCTCTTAGGATTGTTGTGAGGATCAGATCAGATACTATATGTGAAGCACTTTGCAAACCTTAAAGCACTATAGATATATAATGCTTGTATTTATAAGCTACTGTTCTTATCTAATCTATTCCACTGATCTATTTGGTTTTTTTTTAAGTATCAAATAGTTTCTTTATGATTACTGCTTATTGTAATTAATTTGTCTAGTTTCATAAAGAAGTACATTGGAAACAGAAGTAATTTTGTTTCCTCTTTACCTATGTTTATACCTTTAATATTTTTCTCTGATCTTTTTGTGAGTGCTAGCATTTCTAGAACTATGAAATGAAAGGAATCAGAAAGGGAGTATCCTTGACTTACTCTTGCATTTATGGGGAAAGCTTCAGGTATTTCTCCATTGCAAATACTTTGGTTTTAGCTATGTGCTTTTGTGGTATTCAGAAAACTGCCCTTTGTATATATTTTTAAAACTTATTGCTGAAAATGCTTTAGCCTTGCATACACTTTCCTATAAATCGAATGTTATATGTATAAGAAGTTATTTACTATTTAAAGAAGTTGGTGCAGTCATATCTTATATGGCAAGTTTTATTTGACCAGCTTTTTTTTCCCCAAGTATAAGTGGTGCTTGGTTGTAACTGGCAACAAAAACTCAAGTCTTATTGCCATTTATCTTTTAGGACATTAATTTTTTCTTCCTTACCTGTAGTTTCACTGATGTAGAGAAATTCTGGTGAGGAAACTCCCTGCTCCTGATGCAACATTTCTGCAGCTCAATAGTCTTGGTTTCCAGGGTCACAGAGAGATTAAGTGATTTATCCAGAATCAGACAGCTAGTATGTATTTGAGGTTGGATTTGAACCCAGATTTTCCTTACTCCAAAGTTAGTTTTCAGTCTGCTAAGCTGACTCTAATACTTAAATTTCCTGTCTAAAATTAATTTACTGTCAATTAGAGAAGCATAACATAAATTGCACATGAAATAGGTCAGCTGTTAGTTACCTAATGTACTGATTGAGTAATGCAGGTCACTT
>NW_020954256.1:0-23617 GCF_900497805.2 Vombatus ursinus
ATCCTTGCCCTGTATGCCTAATCAGCTGACAAATTTCACTCTTTCTACGTCCACATCTCTCACACTCATCCCCTCATCTCCACTCAAATGGCCACCACCCATGTTCAGGCTCTCTTGCTTGGATTACTACGATGTCTTCCTAACTGGTCTCCCTACTTGGTCTCTCCCCACTCTAATTCATTTTCCTTATAATTGCCAAGTGATTTTCCTAAAGCACTTATCTGAACATGTTCCTTTCCTCCTCAGTAAACTCCAATGGCTTCTTATTATCTCCAGAAACAAATACAATCTCTGCTTTCCTATTTAAAGCCCTTTACTGGGCTTCAACTTTTGGGGCCTTTCCAACATTATTAGACAGTACCCCTTTCACAAAAAGTATAGTGTGGCCAAACTGGCCTTCTTATTATCTCTCACACACACTACTCTTATCTCTGACACTTTACATAGGCTTTCCCTCATTCTTAGAATGTGCTCACTCCTCATTTCCTCCTCTAAAAATTTAGTTTCCTTCAAGACTTAGCTCACAAGCACCACCTGTAACAAGAAGCCTTTGCTGATCCCACAAGCTAATAATGCTTCCTTCCCCTCCTCACCCCCACACAACTCCCTACAATTATCTTGTACCTGTATTGTTCACATGTAAATGTTGTCTCCCCAACACTTATAAGATCCTCAAGGGCAAGTGCCTGGCATACAGTAGGTACTTAATAAATGCTTGTCTGACAGACTGACTTTTGTCTCAGTATGCTCCAGGCCTAGCACAGTCCCTGGAGCATGATAAATGAATCTTAATAAATGTGTATTGGATTATAGATTTTAGCTAAGACCTGGCAGCTGACTTCAATGATCTCTTAGTGATTTAGGAGGATAGGATAGAAATAGAAAAAACTATGCTACAGAATAAGTAAATAGGAGAGTTATTAAATAATACTGGTCTGCATTGGCAGCTAGCATAATAGGTAAAATTTTTATAGCATTTTATGTTTTGCAGAGTACTTTAAAAATATTATTTCATTTGATCCTCACAATCACCCTGTGGAGTAGATGCCATTACTATATTCATCTTATAAATGTGGAAACTGGGACATAGAGAGGTTAAGTGACTTGCCTAGGGTCACTGAGCTACTAAGTGTCTATGACAGGATTTGAATTCAGATCTTCTTGACTTCAGGTCCACTGCAACATCTAGCCACCTCTTCATCTGGTACATGGAGTTCACTTACTGGGAGATCCTTAAACCAATAAAATCACTTCTTCTTAAAATATATTTTTATCTCATTAAATATTTTTCAATTATAATTTTTTTAATGTTTAACATTTATTTTTTAAAATTTTGAGTTCCAAATGCTCTTCCTCCCTCATGCTACCTCTTGAGAAGGCAAGCAATATGATATCAATTTTATATGTGAAGTCATGCAGAACATATTTTCATATTAGCCATGTTGCAAAAGAAAACACACCAAAAAAACCCTGAGAAAAATAAAGAAAGTGAAAAAAGTATGCTTCAATCTTCATTTAGAGTTCATCAGTTCTCTCTCTGGAGATAGATAACATTTTTCATCATGGGTCCTAGAAACTTCTGAAACAGCCTCCAGAAACAATCTAAGAACATTGTCCCAAATTCCTGGGGTTGGTCATCCATTACAAATACAAATTGAAGGGGCAAGGAAGAAAACTATCTGCATCTATCCATCACAATAGATCATTGTAAGTAATTGGTACATTGTAGAAAGAAAAACAGCAGAGATGCACAATAATTTATAGGAAACCAAATCCAGGAAAAGAACTGTCACTAAAACCCATGGACCTAAATTTCTCCCCATTTTTTAAATAATAAAAGTGTTTTATAAATACCTTTTAGTTTTATACTCCAGTCATTTCTAGAAATCCTCCCCCTTTCTTCCTTTTGCAAAGGAATTGAACCCACCCTAGTAACAAAGAAAAATAGTCAAACATACTTGATATGGTGGCTGTCATACAGAGCATACACCCTTCTTCCCTAGTCACCTCTCACCTCTCTGCCAAGAGATGAATCTCCTGAGTTCAAATCTGGCCTCAGACACATAACAGTTACTTACTAGCTGTGTGACCCTGAACAAGTCACTTAAGCCCTATTGCCCAACCAAAAAATAAATAAATAAACAAATAAAAGAAATGAAACTCTCTGTTTCACCATCTTTGTTGGACCATTGCTATTTTTGTAATTGCTCAGAGTTTGGCTTCTTTTATAGCTCTTTAATATCATTGCTATCATTGTAATTATTGTTCTCATTTGGCTTACTTTGCTCTGCATCAGTTCGTAAAAGTCTTCCCACGTTCCTCTTAGTCTCTCTTATTTGCTATTTCTTATAGCAAAATTAAACTCTATTACTTTAATTGACCATGGTTTGTTTAGTTATTTCCCAACTAATGGTAACCCACTTTGTTTCTGTGATCCCACAAATTACTACTATGGATACCATCTTATATATTAAGCCATGTTTCCTATCTCTGACTTCCTTGAGGCACGTACCCAGTAGGGTGATTGTTGGGCTAAAAAACATAGAGAGTTTAGACACTTTTATTACATAGTTCCAAAATCACATCCAAATGGTTTGAACATTTCACAATTCCACTAGTAGTAAATCAGTGTGCTTGTCTTCCCATAACCCCTGCAACATTGACTATTTCCATTTTTTGATTGCCTATTTTTAAAATATAAGAAGGTACCTCAGGATTATTCTGATTTGCATTTCTGTTATTATTAGTGATTTGAAGCATTTTTTAGGGTTTTTTTTGAAGTTTTCATACAGTTACCTCTAGTTTATAGTTCTTTTGAAAATTGTTTATGTCCCTATTTATTGGAGAAATTGCTCTTTTTCTTTTTCTATGTCAGTTGTTAACAATTCCCTCTTTATCTGGGATATTAGACTTTTAGCAATGATATTCAACATAAAGATTTTTTCCCACTTGAACATGTACCTTTTTTTTAAATACAGTGTATCAGTACCTCCAGATTGCTATATACAAATGCACAAACAGTGCAATAATAAGAATTAATGATCTTAATACAAGAAGACCAATTTTACCTCAAAGAGAATGTTAATACAGAGAGTTGGAAGGATCTGACTCATGATCAAAATATGGTTCAGAAGGGTGTATCTTATTAAAAAAGAACAGAGTGGAGAGGGGTGGAAGGAGATGAGTAGCACTATTCATTAAAAAGATATCCTCATGTGAAGAAATTCAAGAAAGAGAAGGGATTTGAGTAGAGGTTTTCTGATTCCAAATTCAGCACTCTTTCCACTATACCATGCTTCCAGTCTCAATACCTCATTTTTCTTTTAAAAAATATACTTAATTTTAACAATATTTTTTAAAATTTTGTGTTCCCCATCTTTCTCTTCTTTTTACCTCTCCCCCTTCCATTGAGAAGGCAAGCAATTATATAAATTCTACATGTGAGGTCATGCAAAACACTTTTACATTAGATGTGTTACAAAATAAAAAGCAAGAAAAACAAAGTAAGTGAAAATTGTATGATTCAATCTGCACTCAGAGTTCATCAGCTCTCTCTCTCTGGATGTGGATTTTATTTTTCTTTGTGAGTCCTTTGGAATTGTCTTGGATCATTGCATGAATCAGAGTAGCTAAGAATTTCAAAAATGATCATCATTACACTATTGCTATTACTGTGTACAATATTTTCTGGGTCTGCTCACTTCACTTTGTATCAATTCATATAAGTCTTCCCAGGTTTTTCTGAAACTGCCCTGCTAGTCATTCTTATAGCCTAATACTATGCTATCACAATTACATACCATAACTTATTCAGCCATTCCCCTATTGATAAGTATCCTCTCAATTTTCAACTTTTGGCTACTACAAAAAGAGGTGCTATAAATATTTTTTGTACTTATAGGACCTTCTCCTTTTTCTTTCATCTCTTTGGAATACAGATCTAGTAGTGGTATTGCTGAATCAAAGAGTATATATATGCATAGTTCGAAATTGTTCTCCAGAATGATTGGACCAGTTCACAACCTTACCAATACTGCATTAGTATACCTATTTTTCTACTTTTCCTCCAGCCTGATTTGTCAACTCTGGGGTACCACATCACACTCATCAGATTGGCTAACATAACAGAAAAGGAAAATGACTTGCAGATTGATTTTGATGATAGGGAACACTAACTTTGAACCTCAATTAAGCAAAATGTTAACCAAAAAATAGTAATAATTACATTCTTCTCAGAGAATTAAAAAAACTTAATTATTATACTTTTAATTTCATCTAAAATATGTGGAAATTTGTTTATACTCTCGTCATAGAAGTACCTATATAATATCCTCAATTTTGCCTCTTTCCCACAAAACCTAAAATATTTACCATCTGCCCTTTAACAGAAAAACAATTGCTGATCCCCAATCTAGACTATTGTAATAGCCTCTGAATTTTTCTCTCTGTTTAAGTTTCTCTCTTTTCTAATCCATTCTCCACAAGCTGTTACCTAGCACACAGGTCTGGGAATGTCATTCCCCTGCTCAATAAACTCCCATGGCTCCCTATTATCTCTTGGAATAAGTCAAAAGTCAACAAGTACTTATTTAACACTTTCTACCTGCCAAGCATCATGAGTTAAGTGCTAGGAATGAAAAGAAAGGCGGAAACAAGACCCCTCCCTTCAAGGGGGCTATGTTCTAATGAAAAGACAACATGCAAAATATTGTACATACAAAATTTGAACAATTTAAATTGCAGAGTATTTACAATGTAAGTAGCAGAATGAAAGCACTAACAATTTAGGGAGGAAGTAGGAAAGACCTCTTGCAGATGATGGGATCTGCAAAGAGATCCAGGAAGCCAGGAGGGGGAGGTGAGTAGGGAGAACATTCCAGGCATGGAGGACAGGGAGGAAAAAGGCATGAAGCTGAGATGTAAAATCCCTTTACATGCAAGGAACAGCAAGAAGGTGGATGTCTCTGGATTGTAGAGTGTGTAGATGGAAGTAAAATATGAGAAGACCAGAAAGGTAGGAAGGAAGGGGCGAGGTTGTGAAAGGCCTTGGAAGTAGTGGGGAGTCTGTTGAGTATGAGGGGGTATGGTGGAGTAGATGTGACATGGTCAGACCTGTATTTCAGGAAAATCATGGACTTGAAGCTGGAAGTCCTACCAGAAGGCAATTGCATCAGTCCAGGCATGAAGTGATGAGGGCCCATACTTGGGTGGTGGCTGAGTGAGTTGAGAGAAGGGAATATAGGACATGGTACAAAGATAAAAACATCAAGACTTGGCTTAAATACAAACTCCTTTATTTGGCACCTAAAACCCTTCCTGCTCTGTCTCCAACCATCCTCTCCAATCTTATTCAATGCTACTCCCCTCTCTGTACTCTCTGGCCTAGCCAAGCTGGTTTTCTGGCTTTTCCTTAAATTTTGCTTCTTCATCTCCTAAATGTCTTTGTGCAAGCCATCCTCCATCCCCAGAATTCACTGCCTCCTCGCCTCCATCTCGAAGAATCCCTTGTTTCTTTCAGAGTTCAGCTCAAGTCCCACCTTCTCTGCAAGAACTTTCCTGAACCTCCCCCCAATTATTTTCGGTTTATTTTTTGTATGTATATGTCTGTCTGTCTGTCTGTGCATGCATGCACACGTGCTCCCATGTTGTCTCTCTTGCTAGAAGAATGTAATTTCCTTGAGGGCAAGAACTATTTTTTTTAATCTGCAGAGCCTAGCACAGGATCTGGCATGTTATAATCAATTAATAAATAAATGCTTCTTGATTAATCGTTGATTAAAAGACCTAGAAGAAGGCAGCTGGTAGATTGGGTGGATCCCCACAGATGACTAGTAAGAGGATATGGATGAAAGTCTCAAAGGATGAGACAACATGAATGGGTTGTGATACGTACCGTTGGAAGAGAATACCCACATTAACAAGATCACAGAATGATTAGAGTATTGACTTGTGTTCCTATCTCATCTCCTCCAAAAGATTGTAAGTTCCTTAAGGAAAGAGACTATATCTTATTCATCTCTATTTCACTTAGAGCTTTGCCCAGTGTTTTGCATAAAGTATGCACTTAATTAATGAATGAATGAGACTCATTTCAGGAATGGGAGTTGGATTGCAGGATGGACAATCATGAAATATAAAAGAACAGCAGGGGGCTTCTGGGTACCAGTCCAAAGCATGAGGGCACTGCCTGCCTGAAAGGAGACAGAAAGAGAAGTGGGGATGAATATGGCAGGGAGGGAGGCCCAAGGGTGGAGGAACTAGGCACTAAAGATAAGTTTTGTCTCTAGCTGCTTTTCTCCTGCCTGCTCTCCCTGCAAAAGGGTGAATCATGTTTACCTATCTCTGGTTCTGTAGGCCCATGTAGGTACGGAACAGCTAAGTGGTGCAGTGAATAGAGCACTGGGCCTGGAGTCAGGAAGACCTGAGTTCAAATCTGATTTCAGACATTTCCTAGCTGTGTGACCCTGGGCAAGTCAATTAACCTCTGTTGGCCTCAATTTACTGTAAAATAATAATAGTGGGTAGTGATGAGACAGGCAGATAACAATAGCAACTGTGAGAATCGAATGACGTAAAAATTGTAAAGTACCTGGCATATAGTGAATTATTGTTTAACCAGAAGGCCCTAATGCACAAAGAGGGTATCAATTCACAAGCCACAACTGTCACTGCTCTTTTGGACAAATGAAAGTACCCTCCCTGGGACAGTGGTGTGCTCTGAGCTGTCATCACTGGCCTTTATCTCCCAAGTCTCCATGTATTTTATCATTCCTTCTGTATAAGTCCCTTGTTGTGAAAGTTCTACAGCACGCCCTGGTGTCCATCATTTCAGAGTCTGTCTGAATGCATGCCTGTCAGTGTGGATATCTATCATGGTCCAAGCAGCATCATTCAAAAAATCATTTGCAGAAATTCCCTAAGTCAGTGCAATTCAATTACACAAGCATTTACTAAGTGTTCACTTCGTGCACGGCACTGGGGATACAAAGGATTACGTGCTCTGAAGGAGTTTGTTTTAATGGGGATATGACACAAGAAAGCAGATAAGTAAGTACAAGGCACCTTTGAATTCAATTCAGCATGTGTTTTAACACTTGCTATGGCCAGACACTGGGCTAGTTGTTGGAGATAGAAAGATAGGCAATTAAAATAGTCCTTACCTCCCTACCCCCCAGCTAGGAACTAACCTGCCAGAGAGAAAAGCAAGGTATACATAGATAAGTAAATACAATATGCATATAAAGTAATTAGAGAGAGTGATAATAATTGGAGAGATTTGGAAAAAGAGATAGTCCCAATAAAGGGATGGAGGAGGGACAGATTTTGGAGCCACCTAGGCTAAAAGAAGGCAAGGATTATTAGAAATTGAGGATAGGAGGAAGTGTATAGTGGGGAATAGCTTGAACAAACACATCAAGAGGAGATGGAATGTCTTAGATTGTGAATTTCACTGAAACATAGTGATCAATGAAGGGGAGTGATAGGAAATGGGACTGGGAAGGCAGACAGATATGAGCAGCAGATTATGGGTGGCTTTAAATGCCAGGCTGAAGAGTTTGTACTTTATTCTGGAGACATTCGGCAGTCACTGAAGATTTTTGAGCAAAGGAGTGGCGTAGCCAAAACTGTTTTTCAGAATAATAATTGAACAGCTGGGTGCAAGATGGATTGTGTTTTCTGTTTCTTTTGTGTTTACACGGAACAATGTAAAGGTAATAAATTTATGATAATTTTAACTTATCTGAAAGGAGACAGCATAGTGTGGTTGAAAGAACATGGATTGGTATAAGGAAAATCAGTTTTACTCCTTAATCTACCACATTTGTTCTGGGTGAACTCAGGGAAGAAACCTAATTTGTCTGCACCTCAGGTCCATTGGTAAAATTAAAGGTTTGGTTTCCATCTGTCCATATGGTCCTTCCCAGATCCAACAAATCTATTTGCACCCATTACGATGGAAACCATCAATAGCAACTATAACAACTCCCTCAATACATAAACATCTTTGGTTCCTGTTATTACAAACCACTTTAAGGTATTATTAGTTATTTACATTGTTATGTAAATAAATTTTTAGCCTTTCAGCTGCTGACTGTAAATTCGGTAAGAGAGACAAGGACTTCCCAGGGAAAGGTCACACAATCAGAAGTTTGGGGCCCAAAAATAAACTCAGCCTTTGTCACAATTTTGCTGAGATCTGGCCTTACATTGAATAGTTGAGTGAACCACATATGGTAACAATATCAAACAAAAAGTAAATAAAACCACTTTCCTTACTCAGTTCAAAACAATAGTATTGCATCCTATAACAAGAATGATTTCATAATACTGTAATTTAAAAAAATTAACGAGCATATTTTAGTAAAGCATGAACTACATAAATGTGGGGCTCACACTCTACCCTTCTTTGTCTGCTTAGATTAGTCCTTAGCTTTAGAAGGCATTTCACATTAGTTGCTTATTCTCCCTCAACTCATGGAAAGGGACCAAAACAACCCTCTATCCGTATCCAAAAATATAAAGGCATGACATAAGTTACAGTACTTGATTCAGGTCACAGAATAAATTAAAAGTGTGGCATTTCTTCCCCACAATGAAGTAGACCAAGATTTGAGTATCTGTAACATTTCTGGCTCTGTGCCAATTATAGAAGAAGAAAAAATAACAGAGAAGGATAAGACACTTCTCACTGCTTCCCATTATGAATTCCCTATTCCTCTAGGCTGGTCTAATCATTGTGTGTTACCACAATCAGTGAAAGACAAATGGACTTCGAGAGGCCAGACTCTAGGCCTTTAGTAGAAGAGAATAGTAGAACCGAGCATATTGACAGAAAGGAGAGAATTGGATGAGACCTTTTTGTGGTAGGGCAATATAACTCTAGGGAGTCTGGTTACCTGGATACCTTTTCTTGCAAATCTTTGTTTATTATGTATGTCCCTGGGGAAAGTCCTGAGCCCAGGGCTATGTTATAAAAGGCTTGAAATCTTGGACATAGACTATATATAGCAAAAGTCAATGTGATGATGACTCTATCACAAGGTCTTTGGGAGGTGTCTGAGTCCTTAATGGCATCTTCTGTACATTTCTCTATTCTCTTGGGCATGCCAGTGTTAATGGTCTCAGGGCTGACCATTAGAGTCAATAGTTATAGGACACTGATCCTTCCTGTGCCCCAAACATTACTAGTCATGTCCACACCTTGACTGATGCCATCCAGTCCCACATCTTCCCCAAAACTCTTCATTATCAGCCATAGCATGGTAACATGGTAATTCTCCATTTCCCATCAGTAGCTCTGATTGGTTTTGAGTCTAGGGAATATCATATCTCACCCAGGATAAGCTAATCACCTGAAATCTCATCACCGTTATGATTGACTCAGTTTTTGATACTCAACACCTTCTAAACTCCCTAATTGCCTCTCTCCTCTGATTGGAGGACTAGAGGGTGACATACTAAATTCCTCCCAAAGCCTTCCTTTACAGAGGGCTGTGATCTGAACTCTCCAGATAACTCTTCATTTTCTATCAGCAGCTCTGCTTCGTTTCAACTCCATAGAACATCATACCTATGAACTGGATCTCCCCCAGTGGTTCTCCCTCACCCCTAAATTTTAACTTCCTTTGGTATGTTGTCTTCCCCCATTAGATTGTAAGCTCTTTGAGGGTAGGGACTGTCTTTATTTTTTTTATTTGTTTCCCCAGCACTTAGCAGAATACCTGTCACATAGCAGGTGCTTAATAAATGTTGATTGAATTGAAGTCTCCAACCTTTCTGTCTATCAAAAACAAACAAAAAATGTATCTTTAAAGGAAAAGAGGTCTTTTAAGAATTTGTGATGGAACGACCAGAACTACATAGGAACTCTGAAATACAAACCCAGGTCAAGAGAAACCTAGAAAGGTAATTTATTTGAACAACTGGAAGTAACTTTATTATGATGTAGTGCCAACATTCTAATAAAGGAGAGAAGAAACAAGTGTCCCTTTAGAACCTTAATATCTTAGACACAGAGGGAATTGAACAAGAAAAACAAAAATCTTGGGCATGGATTAATTCTGTTCTGAGGATGTGAAAAGAGAAAAGAGAAGAGAAGGCAAAAGGAGGAATACACTAAAGTACAAAGGAGGAAAAAGGGGATAAAACTTGCTATTTCTCATACTAGTACGAAAGGAAGAATTTACAATTATGGACAAAGGAGGACGGAACAGGCATCATATGAACCTCACCTTTATGTTAAATGGACGAAAGAGGGTTTAACACACATACAACATATAAAATTTGATATAGAAATATATCAAAATCAATAGGGAAACAAGTGGATATGGAATAAAAAGGGAAGATAATACCCAGAAACAGTCACAAGCAAGCAAACTTTCTGATCCTAAAGAAATGATTAAAAGGGTGAAGGAATTAAAAAACTAGTAGAATCTTGGAGAGATGCCCATCAATATGAGAATGGCTGAACAAATCATGGCATACAAATATAATGGAATCTTACTGAACCATAAAAAGTAAGAGAAGGTTGGTTTTGGCAAATCTTGAGAAGACTTGTAAGAACTAATTCAGAGTGAAGTAAGTAGAACCAGAGAGAACAATTTATATAAAAACAATAATTATGTAAAGAAAAACAACTTTGAAAGACTTAAGAACTCTGATCAGTGCAATGATCCATCACTGTTCCAGGGAGGGCAATGATAAAACATGCTACCCATCTCCTAACAGAGAGCCAATGTACTCAAAGTATGGAATCAGACATACATTTTCAGATAGCCAATGTGGAGATTTGTATTGTTGACTGTGCATATTTGTTATAAGAGATTTTTTTTTCTAATTAGGGGTTTGAGGAGAGGGAAGAGTAATAATAGACTTGCCAAGAAGAAAAGAAAAAAAAGGTCATTGAATCTTTTTTAAATGCTCAGAAGAAAATAGAAGGGAAACTATAAGGAAACACAGACAATCAGGACAGCTTTGAAAGTTGGGGCAGCTGATGGGGCAGCTAGGTGGCGCAGTAGATAGAGCTCTGGCCTTGGAGTCCAGAGGACTTGAGTTCAAATCTGACCTCAGACACTTGACACTTACTAGCTATGTGACCCTGGGCAAGTCACTTAACCCCAATTGCTTCACCAAAAAAAAAAAAAGCTGCATTGAATTTATTGTATATGTATGTATATGCATATATTCTTTTTAAAGCAAGCTGAATGTAATAGAGATTTTCAGTTTCATGAATAATACTCTTTTTTGTTCTACTTTTTATATGGAATTGCTTATTTTGTTTGGTATGTGTTCAGTGCAGAATAAGAAATTGGGAAAAAAAATTGAATCTAAGACTATCTAAATTAGAGGCTCGGATGATTTCATTCATTTACTCATCCACTGTTTTGATCTCCTCCTTCCGCCAGCCTAGGATTTCAATTAACCCATCACGGACTACATGCTCAAGGCAGGTGATACCCCCAGTTCAGCATCAGTACTATACAGTAGGATGTAAAGTACCACTCATCACGGTTGCTAGATTGTAACTGAGCTGCAGAAGCTGCCATCTGGTGCACCATTCGTGATGAGCAGAGAGGGAGTCAGTAGTTATGGGCATAGCAAAAACAATGCTCACTGAGGCATACTAGTCCATTGAGTCCTAATTATGACATTGGAGAGAAAGAAGTGAAAGAACACCCAAGAGGATCCCACTATATCTATTCAGCTGATGCATCCTCAGAACCTATCCTGACACTCTTCCTGGTATAGCCAAAATTGATGTGGAAGGATGATATGACACTAGCAGTTTTACATTGAATACAATGAGCCCTTTTAAATAAAAGCAGAGTAGTTGGATCATTCTTCCAGTGTTTTTCTTAAAGATGTATTTCTAATTTCCTGTTTAAAATAAATGATTATCCTTAGGTAGGGCCTAATAGGGCTTAATTGGCAAGGCAGCTGCCAGAGTGATCCAGAATAGGAGCACTCCTGATAACTGTCAAAATTACAGAGGCTGAGCCCATGGCTACGTGGCACAGTGGATAGCATCAGGCCTGGAGCCAGGAAGATTCATCTTCCTGAGTTCAAATCTGGCCTCAGACACAACAGTAGCTATGTGACCCTGGGCAAGTCACTTAACCCCAATTGCCTCATTAAAAAAGAAAAAAAAAGACCATTTAGCCCAACACATATGTGAGTAGAAACCTCTGTTACATCCCAAACAAGTAGTCATCAATTGAATATCTCCAGTAACAGACAACCCAATATTGTAAGAGAAACAATTGTAATTTTAGACATCACAAATTGGTAAAAATTTATGCTGTCTAAATGATCACATTCATAGATTCTCTCTAGTCCATTCAGTGCATTTCAGAAGTAAGACTTCTTGAATGATCTATGAGTGAGGATACAAGAAACTGGATATATTCTTTTCCTATTTGGCTGAATTGATCAATTCATCAATTTAACAACCTATATTTACTAAGTACCTACTATGTGCTAGAAATTATGTTAGGCATTGGAGATACAAAGAGAAAAATAAAACAGACCTTCTCTTCAAGGAGTTTGCATTCAAAAGACTCGATCAATCAACCAGTAAGTATTTAGTAAGCACCTACTAGTGCTGAGTATTGTACCAGGTGCTGGGAATGCAAATGAAATGAATGAATAATTTCTACTCACAATGAGTTTACACCCTTAACAAGAGAGGCAGCAAGTATACAGATTATACAGATTAAATATAGAGTAATATTAATTAAGTAATATACAATTAAGCATAAAGAGAATAAATCCAAAGTAATTAAACACAAGGTAGTCTGGGAAGGACACTAGCAGTGGGGGTAGGGGGGAGATTCAGAAAATGTTTCATTCACACAGAAGGTGGTTGAGTCGCATCTGAATGGAGTAGAGTGATTCTATGAGGTAGGGGTGAGGAGGAAGTACATTCCAGGCATGGAAGGTGTTGCCAGTGCATGCAGATGGGAGATAAAGGGTTATGTGAGAGCAACAGAGAAGAAGGCTAGTCTGGCTATATCAGAGAGTGAAGAAACAGGACTAATATTCATGAAACTGGAAGGTTCTGGCAGGTTAAGGAGAATCTTAAAAACTAAACTAACGAGGAGTATTTATTTTATCCTAGAGGCATAGGGAGGTATTGGAGTGATAGAATGATTGACTTTGGGCAATCACTTCATATCCTTGGATCCCAGTTTCCTCACCTATATAGTGAAAATATTAGCCGAGGTGATCTCCACAGCTGTTTCTAGCTCTAGTCCAATGAGCATTTCTATTTAAACTTAGTGACAGCATGCTTTTCTACTCACTTCTCTGTTTGAGGTTCTTCAGTAAAGTCAACAATTCCTCTTCAATAATTTTCAGGCACAGGAAGTGATCATTAGGCAGAATATTATGTATAGTGGAGCTACACTTCCCCAAATTTTCTTGCCCAAGAGATCTTTAAGTGAATCTTGAGCATTCTATATGTTCTGCTAAGCATTTTGCATAGGGAACCTTGCAGTTTATGCAGGCAGCAAAGCAGGTTCAAGTCCAGTGATGCCTCAGATCCTTCATTGCTAGAGTCACTGACATTTATGAAAGTTTGAAGCTGTGCAAAGGAACTTTACTTTCATTATTTCATCTAACCTTCAAGATAAACCTTGTGAAGTATTATAAATGCTGCAGATAAAATAACCAGATCAAATGAAATTATGTATCCAAAGCTCATTTTACAGATTAAGAAACTGAGGCTCAGAAGTTAAGTGAGTTTGTTATGGACATGTAATTTATAAGCATGAGAGGTGGGATTTGAATCCAGGTCTTCTTAATCCCAAGTCCAGCATTCTTTCTACTACATCAAACTGCCTCCATCTGGCAAGCAGAGAGAAAACCTCATTTACCTTATTAAGCATGGCAATTAGCATTCAATCATTATAGCCCTAAAGGTGAGGTTATTTGTATAAAGTCTTTGGCAGGCAGCAGCTGACTCCTCCCAAAATATAAACCACTTGAATGAGTAAGGTAGCTTTGACACCCTTGTGTGGAATGGTACACACTGCCCTGAGCTACAACTTTCCTAAGCACATCATAATTTCCCTAGACTAGTGGTCTCCAAAGTGGGGGCAGTGGCCTTACTCTAAAGAGTATTAATCAAAGGGTAGGAACAAGTGTCATGTCCCGCCCTCCATACCACTGCCAATGTAAGGCTTAACTCCAACACAATGATGTTTACTATTATATCCTAATACTTCCCCATCCTATCTCCCTTTCCTCTACTGGGCAAACTCCCAAATTTTCCCTTTCTGAGCTGAGTAGAAGCCCCTTGGAGCAGTTATAATCTAACAGGGCAGCCACAGCAGCAGCTGTATATGTGTCATGGGGAAAATTCTTCTCTCCCAGCATGTCTAACGTCCCTCATATCTCCCACCCCTCATTTTCCCATCTAGCTGCACTCCTTTGGACTTCTTTGGACATCTCCATGCTCCCCCTTTTTATGATGAGGCAAGCCTTAGATTTACCATGGAGATGGATCACATCTCTGCTATCTCCTCAGTTATGTCCCTTCCCCAACATTTGACCAAATTCCCTTGGATATTATTCTATCTACTATTTTGTTATGGCCTTGCCTGCTATGGCCATGGATTGTAGAGAACTTCAGCTACCTGGATTCCATGGAAATCTGTACAAGTCATTACCTCCTTAGGACTCCCTCCTCTGAGGCTGGAGCCCAGGGACCCACAGGGTGCTTTATCTTTCCCACACTTGATTGGATTTCCTCACCTAACTGCTGTTCTTTCCAAACTCATGCATAAGGATTTGGAGTTGCTCAAGTGGGACCATTGCACAGTTTGTGGTGACAAAGCTATTAAAGCTCATTGCTAGAGGGGGTCCCCATGTGGTTCCCGTAGATGCTTCTTTAAAAGCCATACCTCAAAAGGAAGCAGAAAACGTCAGTTTTGTAAGACTTCCACCAATAATTGTAAAATTATAAAGTCCACCAGATGACATTGTGGAGCTTGCTGCTATAAACAATGTTATCAAGCTAGTATGACTTCCTAAGAGTAGAAAATATCTGGCAGGTCTTCAGCAGGAAATACAATTCTTTCTCGAGAAAGTGCAATTTATTTCTTCACTTCTAAAGGCACAAGTTAATGAACTGACTGCCCTCCTTAACCTTTTACAATCCATGTGTTCTGAAAGAGTAGTGTGTGACCTCTTTAAGCTGTCCTTGTATTCTAACTAATTGCTGTTGCTTATATTAAACCCCATATTTCACTTTGTTTTCTATAACACTAGCCTTTCTTCAACTCACCCAGGGATAACCCTGTCAAGATATGCCTTATGCTATGGATGCCTCCCATTTTATAGAGGACAATGAGCATTAGTCCACCTCTTCAGCGTCTAGCTCTGAGAGCCAGCTTGCACTCCAGTCTCTCCTACAGCTCACCCTGCTACCTCTACATCTGCCTCTGTATGGGTACGAAGGGTGTTTAAGGACTAGCACCTCTAGTGTGAGAGCTTCCTGAGCCCTTTTTAGAACTGTTCAGCCACCTTTGATGTTCACCCTCATCCAACTCTTACCTGTGGCTCCAAGTAGCTGTAACATATGTAGTGATCACAACTCGGGAAAACAATCTTGGCAGACAGGCTAAACTGGGTTGAGGGTAACTGAAATCCTCAAATCCATTGGTGAGTTAAGGGGGGTGTCTACCCCAAGCATGTAGACTTCCCTTGACTGAATGGGTGGATGAGAACAATTTTTTTCTAATAGCCATGAAAATGGCTGAAGCAGGAGCTGCGGAGTGCTTAAAGCTTGGCCAGGCATCAAAGATGCCAAGGTCATCCACTGTATCCTGGGCTATCACCAGTCATCTTGACTTTTGTCTTGCCACTGGACTTCAATGACTCAGGAAGAGACAGCGAGGCTGATGACTTTGCACAACTCTGCCTCACTTAAATCCAACTCACATACAAGTAAAGACATCATCCATGATGTCATTGGTCCTCTTTGAAAAATGAAGGACAAACAACAGCATCACCTCGTAATTGTGGCAGGTACCCTTTAGAAAAGGAGCTCTGTGCTCTGGGGCAGTGACCAATGAGTTAGAAAGAGTTCCATGCTCCACTTTTTGTTTCGGGTAGTACAGCATGAGTTGCATGGGAGCAGCAGGCTTGGATGGGTTGTGACTTCACGTCAGATCTCATTATAGTGTCTTTCCTCCCTCTTCCAAACTTCTCTATTATTCTCAAGGGTATCATTATCCTTCTAATCACCCATGTTCACAACCTCAGTGTCGTCTTTGACTATCCACTCCCCTTCATCCCACACTTCATCTAGTCAGTTGCCAAATCTTATCATTTCTATTTCCATAACATCTCTCAAATTTGTCTCCTCTCGACTCACAGCCTCCACCTTAGTTTCGGCCCCTATCACCACTACTTGGGTAGACTTCTGCTTGGTCTCCTTGCCTAAGTCAAGTTTCCCCAACACCAAGCCTTCCTCCAAAAAGCTGACAAAGTGATTTCTCTAAATAACGGTTATGACTGAGTCATTCCCCTACTAAACAAATTCCCTTTTGACTCTATGATCAAATATTATTTCATATTTATTTTAGTCTTTTAATTTCATCTTTCTCTTTTATTGTGTTCATAATTATGCACATGTATCATTTCTAAATAAGTAAATAATTACATATTGGGAATATATGCTCAAAATTTTTTTACTTGATATGGGTGCATGGAAAAAGTTTAGAGATCATGGCTCTTGATAATGTCACTTGAGGGACCCAAACTCAGCACTTACAGTCACAGAGTTAAGTTTCTTGCTCTTACTTTCACTTTGGTTTGTTCTCCTAGAATAGAACAGCAATCTGAGTCTGCTATCAGTTTCAGGAAGTGTCATACTAAGTACTGCTTTGATCTGGTCTTTTCTTCAAATACAATTGATTTACAAAGGAAGCCCTAGGAAAAATATTCTATTCTATCACCCCAGGATGAACAGCTGGTGTTGGTTAGAAACCCATTGTGAAAAATAGGCACCAGTTCCTCTGGACAGCCATATTCTTAAACATTCAGATATTATCTGGAGGAATAGGAATTATATGATTTCCCTCTATCCCCCATTCTTCATTTACTTAATTTCCAGTATCTAAAGTGATCAAACCAACTACAGTTCTGGGGGGAAAGAGAATTTAATTTTTAAAACACATGCATTGCTTTTAACAATAGTGAATCTTTTTGAATGCTGAAGGTATCAAGTGTTTCTGAAACCTAATCATAGTTCCATTTTAACACTGGAGGGAATGTCACTTTGTAGAGCAGGCCCTGTTCCCTAATTACCCTAAATACAGATAGGTCACTTACTGCTATACTTAGATTGGACCTTCACAGAATTATAGCCTATAGAGACTTGACCTGATGGAATGAAGCCTTCATCAGCATAATAAGAAACTAAAACATGTCACTTCACTTCCAGATCAACTTCCATCCAAAAGTAGACAGTCATTCAACTATTTGAAGTACAAATAAGTACTGAGTAACTATAATGCACACAGAAACATGCTAAGTGCTATAGGATATTTTTTTAAACAGGCCCCTTTCCCAAGGAGATAAATAGGAGATAACATTGGAAAAGAGCTATTACACACTGAAACCAGGTCTGGAGTTCATAGTTTCCTTAGAATGTCCTGGCCAATGAAGAGTGAAATGAGCAGAACCAAGAGAACATTGTACACTGTAACAGTAATATTGTTTTAAGAATGACTTTGAATGAACAAGTTATTTTGACTATTAGAAATACTCAAATTAACTATAAAGGACATAAGAAGAAAGATGCTATCTGCATCCAGAGAAAGAAATGATAAATAGAAGTATGTATAAAACAATTTTACACCTGTGTATATATGTAAATGTATGTGTACACACACATATATATAGATATAGATATATACATTTGTATCTATTGGTGGCCATCTCTAGGGTGATAGTGGGGGAGGAGGGAAGAAAAAAGAAGCTTGTTATATATTTTTAACTTTGTTGTATATTCAAAAGGCATGACAAGTAGTACATAGTACATTTGCAACTTCATGTGCAATCACCTTTTTTATTATGCCATGCTATGGAAATACTTGTTTTATTACATAAATTAAAAATAAAATAAATAAATAAATTTTAAAAATAAAAAATTTAATTTAAAAATATTTGTTAAATATTGTTTTTACATGTAGTGAAGAAAAATAAAATAAAAACATTCTTTTAAAAAAGAAAAAAAGAATGTCTTGGCTAAAGTCAGACTGGATCTAAAGAAGAGAAATACCTGGAGAGCACCATATTCTTTGCTTTCTGCTTTACCACCACCACCACCCAGTCTCTCGAGGGTGTATTCATCTTCCAAAGCTACTACACAGTTTGCAATTTGCTGTGGAAAATTCCTACTGTTGGTTGAGCTTTAGATAAATACAAGGTGTCAACAATTTTTTAATAGCCCCTTCTTTTCAGTTTCTTGGCCAAGAGGAGCCCTGTACAATTAGGAAGTAAAAAAAAAAAATTTCATTTAGAATCCAAAAATGTTAGCATAAATCCCTGCTCTGATGTTTACTACTATGTAACTTTAAGTAAGTCACTTAACTCTCTGCCTCAGTTACCTTGATTATAAAATGAGATTAGACTAAATTTCCTTTTCCCTCTAAACCCATGTTCCTATCTGGGTCTTTCCAGTGTACTAGGGGATTCCTGAGACCTCTCTAATTGATGCAGTTGGATCAGTATCAACGTACTCTTCCAAGCTTTATTTTTCTTGTGGTTTTTTGGGGGGAGGGGCTGTGGTTTTTTTTGCACAATATGACTAATATAGAAATATATTTTGAATGACTGTGCATGTGAAAAAAAGAAATGTCTATTTAGTAGTGTGAAAATCAATTTTATCATTTGTGAGACCACTTATTAGTTAGAGCAAAGGTCAGGAGTGCTACTAACAACTAAAATAGTAGGATAAAGATGAAAAGCCATAATGGACCATCACAGTAATTCTAACTTGAACTGTTAAAACAAAGTTTTGAAATGGAAAAATGGAAAACGAATAAAGGAAATGACATTGAATTTGGCCATTTCCTATAGAATTCCAGCAAATAAAAAGCAATGAGCATAGGGAATATACCATAAGCTTCCCCACTGCCCCCAGTATGCCATAGGCATACTGATCTTCTTTCTAAACATAGAGACCTGGAAACAAAGGGCAATACTGATTTAGAATATAAACTCATTTTCAAAACATCATAGACAAGGATACTTTATAAAGTCCTAGTCCATCACCTCATAACTGTATGCAGGTTGCTAGCTCTGAGGCCTTACAAGATATGCCAGAGGAATACAAGTTCTGACAGATTCTCCCTGGAAAAGCTTAACGCATAGTCCCAGTGACATGCTGCTTTCCCCCTACCATGCCAGCTATGTATGGAGATGCTCATCCTCAGCAGGTAAGCCACTAGATGATTAATTCTTTGGCCACAGATAGCATTTGACCTTCCCCTCTGTGGGATACCTTTCCCTTTCTGCAGTGATGGCTGCTGATTGGCAAAAATGGAAATAGACAACAGCAAGACTCTTGTGTTTTTAGACAGTTTATAAACATTAATTTAATGGCTACTATTCTAAATGTGAGATCCTTGTCCAGGATCCTTTGGGTAAATTTATCACTGGATGAATGAAATTAAATCAAACTTGAATTCTCACTATAAATCAGAAGACCAAGAAAGAGAGAGATGCAACTAAATGAAATGATGGCTCACAGGTTCTACTTGCAGAGGAAAATTAAGGCACTGATGAAGTTAGTTTCATCATGTGTTTAAAGGCAACATGAAACATAATTTTATAGAAAATTTGGTCATCTTGTAGTGCCCAGTGTTTTCATGCAGGAATTGCTTTCCAGTATTTCTTGGGAAATTTATGTTTTCCCAAATCTCAAGAAAAATTAGTTGAGAAATAAGAAAAAAGTATTATAATCCTCTTACTAGAATCAGAAGTTAACAGTTACTATAGAAACATTACTGGGGGCAGTTAGGTGGTGTAGTGGCTAGAGCACTGGCCCTGGAGTCGGGAGA
Organism: Vombatus ursinus; assembly: GCF_900497805.2. Classification (NCBI taxonomy): domain Eukaryota; kingdom Metazoa; phylum Chordata; class Mammalia; order Diprotodontia; family Vombatidae; genus Vombatus; species Vombatus ursinus. The sequence goes on from NW_020954256.1 coordinate 20,073, forward strand.
ACCTGAGTTCAAATCTGGCTTCAGATACTTGACACTTACTAGCTGTGTGACCCTGGGCAAGTCACTTAACTCCATTGTCTAACAAAAAAAGAAACATTATTGATTCAGAGGAACCCACTGATTTCAAGTCAAAAACAAGAGTGGTAAATTATGGTAGCTCTCATGAAAATAAAAAATCCATAGATGATATTACAACTTCTATTCCAACATTTATTGAAGAGGACAATGAGGTAGAATAATCCTGAGGAACCTAATAAAGCCCTCTTATTTAAACACATACTTTATGGGCATAGGGAAAGATGGCCAAAAAATGTTTGAAAATATGTTTCAGAGTTGAGATATAAAAAAGGTCAAACACTTGTATACAGGTACACAGAAATATCAAGCCTCTATATTATAAAGAATTTCCTCAAGAAGGGTCAAGAAGGGGAGTGAAAGCAGTGATTTGCTTGAGCACTCCCCCAAACCCCTCCAAATACCTGTAAAAAATGGCTCTAAACAAATTCTAAAGCAACAGAACCCACAAAAAGATGGAGTGAAACAAATTTCCAGCCCAAGACAACCTGGATGGTTGATCAGAAAGGTATATCACTCCGGGCTAGGAAAGGAGCACAGTTTGGCATGGGCGTGTAGGCCACAGGGAACCTGAAGCAGGCCTCAGAGGACTGACTCACTGGCAGCTGTGGCAGTTTCCAGACTTCTCAACCCATGAATGCCAAAGACAACTTAGAAGGTCAGTGGGAAAAGTCTGTTTCTGCAGTGAGAGAGAGAAGCAAGGTCTCAGCCCCACTTCCCAAGTCTGGCCCCAGGGCGGCGGCTGCTTCCTGAGCTTCCAGCCCACAGACTGAGGGGGAATCGAGTAGCTGATCAGTGGGGGATTGCAGGGATCTCTTTACTGGCGCAGGATTCTCTTGCTTTGCCCGTGCTTGGATCAAGGTCACAGTTCTGGGTGGTGGTCCTAGGGCGAGGAGTAGTGCTGGAGTTGTGGAGCTTCTACTGGTGGTGGACAGGGAATCCTCCTCGCAGTTCCAAGGCAGAAAAGAGTGCTTGTGGTCACTCATAGACCACAGCACAAGCCAGGAAAGGAGTAAACACCTCACCCCTTATCATACCACCTTGGAAGCAACAGAAAATTTACAGGTTCCTAGAAGTATCTCTGAAAACAACTGTACAAACCTCCAAAGCTTGGGACAGTACATTCTCCACATTGAAAGCAGACCTCTACCTTAACAAAGAGTTTATAACTCAAGTAATTGACTGGGATTGTGAGCAAACCTTGCAAAAAGAGTCAGACCATAGAATCTTTTTTTGGTAACAAAGAAGAACAAAACATATAACCAGAAGAAGACAACAAAGTCAAACCCCCTACATCCAAAGCCTCCAAGAAAAATATGAATCAGTCCCAGGCTTGGAAGAGCTCAAAAGGGATTTTGAGAAGCAAGTAAGAGAAGTAGAGGAAAAACTGGGAAGAGAAATGAGAGTGATGCAAGAAAATCATGAAAAACAGTCAACAGCTTGATGAAGGAGACCCCAAAAAATACTGAAGAAAATAATACCTTAAAAAATGGCCTAACCCAAATGGCAAAAGAGGTTCCAAAAGCCAATGAGGATGAAGAATGCTCTAAAAAGCAAAATTGGCCAAATGGAAAAGGAAGTCCAAAAGCTTACTGAAGAAAATACTTCCTTAAAAATTAGAATAGAGCAATTGGAAGCTAGTGACTTTATGAGAAATCAAGGCATGGTAAAACAAATCCAAAAGAATGAAAAATTAGAAAACAATGTGAAATATCTCATTGAAAAAACAACTGACCTGGTAAATAGGTCCAGGAGAGATAATTTAAAAATTATTGGACTGTATGAAAGCCATGATCAAAAAAAGAGCCTAAACATCATCTTTCAAGAAATTATCAAGGAAAATTGCCCAGATATTTTAGAACCAGAGGGCAAAATAGAAATGGAAAGAATCCACTGATCTCCTCCTGAAAGAGATCCCCAAAGGAAAACTCTTAGGAATATTGTAGCCAAATTCCAGAGTTTTCCCAGGTCAAGGAGAAAATATTACAAGCAGCCAGAAAAAAATAATTCAAGTATTGTGGAAACATAATCAGGATAACACAAGTTTTAGCAGCTTCTACATTAAGGGACTGCAGGGCATGGAATATAATATTCTGGAGGGCAAAGGAGATAGGATTACAACCAAGAATCACCTACTCAACAAAACTGAGTATAATCCTTCAGGGGAAAAAATGGTCATTCAGTGAAATAGAGGGCTTTCAAACATTCTTGATGAAAAGACAGGAGCTGAATAGAAAATTTGACTTTCAAATACAAGACTCAAGTGGAACATGAAGAGGTAAACAAGAAAGAAAAATCATAAGAATCTTATTAAGGTTGAACTGTTTACATTCTTGCATGGAAAGATGATATTTGTAACTCATGAGACCTTTGTCAGTATTAGGGTAGTTAGAGGGAAAAAATTATATGTATGTATAGATAGATAGATAGATAGATAGATAGATAGATAGATAGATAGAGGACACAGGGTGAGTTGAAGGTGAAGGGGTGATATATGGAGAATAAAATTAAGTGGTGAGAGAGGATTATAATGGGAGAAAGAGAAGGAGAGGTAGAACAGGGTAAATTATCTCACAAAAAAAAAAAACCAGAAAAGAAAAGGCTCTTTACAGTGGAGGGGAAACGGGGAAGGTGAGAGGGAATGAGTGAATCTTATTCTCATCAGATTTGGTTTAAGGAGGGAATAATATACTCATTCAATTGGGAATGGAAATCTATCTTACCCTACAAGAAAATAGGAAAGGGATAAGAGAGCAGGGGGGTGATAGAGGGGAGGGCAGATTGGGAGAAGGGGTAATTAGAAGCAAACACTTCTGAGGAGGGACAGGGTCAAAAGAAAGAATAGAATAAATGGAGGGGAGGATAGGATTAAGGGAAATAGAATTAGTTTTTCACAACATGACTACTATGGAAGTGTTCTGCATATCTGCACATTGAGTTGCTTGCCTTTTCAATGAGGGTGGGTGGGGAGGGAGGAAGGCAGAAAATTTGGAACCCAAAGTTTTAAAGACATATGTTTAAAAAAATGCTTTAACTTGCAACTGAGAAATAAGAAATATAGGAAATGGGGTACATAAATCTATCCTGACCTACAGGAAAATAGAAGAGGAAGGAGATAAGAAAAAGGGGGGAGAGACAGAAGGGAGGGCAGACTAGGGGAAGGGGTATTCAGAATGCTTGCCATCTTGGAGTCAGGGAGGGGTGAGACGGGGTGAAAATTTGGAACTCAAAATCTTCTGGAAGTGAATGTTGAAAACTAAAAATAAATGAATTTTAAAAAATAAAATAAAATAACTTAGAAAAATCAAAAAATAAATAAATAAATAACAAAAATATTCATAAAAAAGGGCCAAGAAGTACTAAATATAATGAGAACCAAAGAGCATCACAAAAGATAAAATCAGTCATAATTTAACAGATAGCAAGCAACTAGTTATTTATGTAGGAATCATTTGTGAATCACTTGTCTG
>NW_020954257.1:0-7981 GCF_900497805.2 Vombatus ursinus
CTTCCTGCATTCTACAACAGTCACTAAAGTGAGAGCCTGGCACCTGAGGCCTCAAGCAGCAAGTTTCTCTCATTGGCGATATTTGAACATCAGCTGTGAACATTTTAGCCCAGCAGATAAAAATGTGGGTAGGCATAGAATTAGCTTGGTGTGTGTTTTCCAAGTAGCCTCAGTCTGCTGGCAGAATTCTATTCATGGTCATAACCACAATAATACAATGGTGCATTTTCACAGTGCCTTCTGTACATTTCTTGGGTATGTCTTAAACTAATTGAAGGGCTATCATGTGAAAAGGGTGTGCGTGAGAGGTGCAGAACTTGGACTGACAGGAACGTTCTATAGAGGGACAAGCCTCCCAAATATGAGAGGTATTTAACAAGAAATGTGCTACCTGGGAAGGAAATGGGTTCCCTGTCACTGGAAATGTTGTCAGTGATGTTATGGTGGGACTTTCTACCCTCAGATATGAAATAGATGAGCATATCTCTGAGGTGCTTCTCAACTCTGAGATTCTATAAACTCTCCCTGTTCCTCACAAAAATCCTGTGAAACGATCATCTTCCCATGAGAGAGAAAACAAGACACAGAGAGACTAAGGTACAGCGACCAAGTCAGCCTCTGAATGAATAGTCCAATGGGGCTGCCCAGGAAAGCACAGCAGATCCATCCTCTCCTTTCCCTGGTCCATAATGCTGAATTTCAGGTAGGTAAAGTGACAACGGAGATACACTTGCTTTCTCTACACCATCAAGAGCTTTATAGCTAATGGCATATCAGATACAGGCTCTCCAGACTAGAATCTTCGTACTCTCTCAGAAAAACGTACCTCATCACTGAGGTTGCTGCTTTCCTGGATGGTCTTGATCCAGGCTAACATGTCATCCCTGTCTTCAGCTTGAAATAAGTGTTCACAATCTGAGGTGGTAAGCCTGAATACATTTTTCCTCGTGCAGGAAATATTTATCAAGCAAGCATTTACACTGATAGGTTGTTCTTCCTCTGATGGAGTGGTCTGTTCTCTTTTGTCTTTGTGCAAGTAAAGTGAGTGGCGCCAAAGGACGACATACATCTGTTTCCACGGGTGAATCCTCCCACCAACTCGCTGGAAAACAACCAGTGCATAGAGGACACTGACTTGAGAGTTTGTGCAAAGCTGCTCATAAAAAGTTATAGAAACCAACTCAAAAAGTATTCCCCTTTGGATAACAATAACAGCTCACTTTTATATAGGGTTCTAAGTTATATGATGAGGACACATCCATAAAGTTCTCCATAAACGTGAGATAGTATCCCTGTTTTTGAGGAACCAACAACCTACATGAGGAAGTATAAATGAAAAAACTATACAGTATAAGTATACTGCAATCTATATACAGAATGAGGGAGCGTCAGAAGAGGGTGTTTTTGGAGGAAGCATAAGATTGAACTAGCTTGGACAAGAGATCCAACTTCTATCGTGAACAAAAAATGAATAGAATTGAAAAAAGTGTTCGATCATTTTGTAGCAAACGATACTATCCACAGACAAAAAATTTATTATGATGATCCTTAAAGATCTTTACCACCGAAAGGAGCTTTACTCATAGTTAAGTTGGCCAGTGGACACTTGGCAATTTTTTACAGTGAGATTTTCCCTAAAGGAGATAGTATTTAGAGAACACTTAAATTTAATTTTAAAGAAGTGAAATTACAACAGATTGAAACTAGAAAAGGATTAAGAGCCTTATAATGCATATAATTAAAATATGGATGTTTTTAAAATGTCTACTATGTGGATTACTATATCCCAATCAGAGCTAAGAACATTCCTTCCTTTCCAGGAACTTTGCATCTATATTGCTCTAGTATCTGGACAAAAGTACCCAATTCAAGAGCAGTCAGAATGTTTCAAAATAGTCAAATGTTTGGATTTGGAAAAGGAGGCAAATGAATGATTGAATTCTTGTGGATGTTTTTGCCCTGAATAGCTACAGATTTTAAAGGTTGATTTGCCATGTGTTGAATTAGTTTGGATGCTGAAGAACAGCTTTCAATTTTAGTATCTTCCCCTTATCAGTGACATGTTGTTGAAATGGAGCCATCCTTCCTTGGCAGCATCACTAAATACCTCTGAAGAGAAATCTTTTCTGGACCTAGAATCTTCAGAAAATTTTTGGCTATCTAAGACCTACAGAAAAGCACAAACATAATAAGTTATCTTCTCTTTTCCCCTTTAAAATAATCTGTATAAAGAAGGATTTTAGACTTGTGAGATCTTCAGTACTCAACTTTCCAATTCCTTGCAAGCGATTTCAACTAACTTGGTTAGAACGTAATGAACGCCTTCTTTCACAATCTCTTTAGCAGCTCCCAATCACTTGGTAGTTGAATCTACCTTCCCTCGCCAATTCTCCCTACCTGAAACTCCCTCCATCTAGATAGCTCAGCACATTCTCTGCAATTTATAGTCTTAGAAGGTTACCTAGAGGATTGAGCATCAAAGTGGAATTTATTTTCATACAAAGTCCTCAGAAAATATCTTCATGAAATCATATACATTTGGTTAGGAAGGCTTTTGATAGTGTAATAGAAAAGCAGCAGAAATGATAAATTTCATTGCCATCAATATTGTACATCTAAGTTTTTTTCATATTTACCTTAAATAATTTAGGAATATTTGGAGGAATGTTTGAGGTAACATACCTGACAAATATGTATTCTCTAAAAATTGAATGAAGAATTGATCTTACATTTACTATTTTGCAATATTTTGAGAGCTCACTGAAGAAAAAACTCCAAGTATTTAAGTATTAGTAGGTTGCTTGCATTCTAGTCCATGATCAAAATGAGAGGGCTACAATTATAAAAAACAAACAGAATCTTCTATAATATACTTGAATAATAACACCTACCTTGATTCCCTTCAAGCCAGGCACATGCTTAAAAGACCTGTTGGGGAAAATAAGTAGTATCTGATTATCCATCACACATACAAAAAGGTAGTTCAGATACAAAAGGGTATTTTGAATGTGTCATAGAGGAGAGCTAACATTCAATAAAATGTTGATTCAATAGTATTCTAAAAGGATTTTTTTCCAAGGGTGAGTGAAAACATAATGAAATAAATCATCTCTCAGTTTTATAAGCTTATTTTTCCTAATTGAAGAGGTATATTAAGGACCTCCAAGAGATGAATTACAATCACCTGGTAATGACAACCAGGATTCCAGGTGCGTTACAGCTATTTAAAGTGGTATGCTCTAGGGAGAATGAGAATGAATGGCATGGCATCTTCCTATTCCTTTAAATATTGCCTCATAAGTAACTACCTGATCTTCCTTGACAGTCCAAAAGGAAAATGAAAACTTGTAGGTGTACTTACAGGACTTCAAATTATTCTATTCATTCTATACACCATTTGATAAAAGGTATATATTTATTAGAGGCATCTTAATTTTTTGGCTTTTCAAAGTCATAGATGAGAAAATCTAAAATGGGACACCTCAAACTCTCTCTATACAGAGAGGTATGTGCAAGTGTCTCACAGCAAACACCCAGTACTCACCCTTTGGCCTCTTCTCTGTAATCATCCAGGCCTTCATCATATGATTTTGAGTGGCACAGGCCATCCAGGATGGGCCCAACAGATCCTACACATAAAACTGAACACTTAGATGCATACAGTTGGGGTTTTGAGTTGTTGCAATGACAATGAAATTATAAAATATTGTGACCTGCTAGATAAAAAAATTGAGGTTAGAATTGGCTTTAGGCCTTTATTCATTTGTGTGACAGCTGATGGCAAATTAAAGGGGCTGAAGTTGTAAGGCTGGAAGGAATTGTTGCTATAGTGGGCACATGAGAGGTGGGTGCTGAAATGACAGCAGAAGCAGGAATGTGTGCGATGTCATGATCAATGCTTGGGCTGGTTGGCTCATCTAGAAAGTAATACAATATATTAACCTGTTAAGTGGTGTCATTAGCAGATCAGAAACTAAAGAATAATTTGGTAGAGTTTCTGGTATGACGTTTTAAAACTGGATTAGTCAGTCATAAATCAACCTGGGGCTGGGGCAGACTTGATCTTATTTCCCAGCACTATTTTAGTAAAGACAGGAACCAATGACATTTAAAACTGCTCACCACCAGTATAAGATACAGCAACACAAATCATTAAATTGGACCAAACAGAGAACAGATGTTCTCTGCACAAAAAGCAAATACCTATCACACTAATTAGCTTAGAATCTCCACTTTTATAGTTCAGTTTGAAGTCCAATTCAATAGGAACATAGTACATATGTAAAGCTTTTTTGCTTGGAAAAAAGAATCAGCAATTCAATTAATCAAATGATACTTGAAAAAAATAAGTGACATTATTCAGGAGAGAATTATAAAACAGTAAGAAGAAATAATAAAATTGTTGTGAAATAATATTTCCATATACTAAATCAGTTCTTTCATTAACTGATTATACATGGCTCCCCATACTTTACAAAATCAGAAGGGTTACATCCAGAACAATACTCCCTTCACCACAATTTCAGAAGCACTACAAACATGTTTTACATTATTCAAAGAAACCAGTAACAGAAAACTTGATTAAAATTTAATTCTCCTTTGAAGAAGTACCAAAACATACAGTTTTCCTTGTCAAGCCTCACTGATTGTCTCTCTTCAAATATTCTGAAGCAATTCATGATTTTGGGGGGCATTTATATTTTTAGAGACAATGAAGATATATACATAGGTATGTGTTTATGGTTGTGTGTGTATAGGTATATATGCATGTATATATACATATACATGCATATACAAAGACAGGTAAACACTTTTCCTCATCAGTGAAAAAATGAAAGTTGAAACACTAGAAAGTCTTCAGTTTGGGGAAATAATGATACATTACTATAATGTATATATCATAAATGCTTTGATTCAATAGATTACAAATACCTATTAATCATGTAAAAGGCACGATGATTATCTTTTTATATAGAATAAAAATTCAAATGAAGATGTGACCATGTATTTACTATGTCTCTAAAAACATAAATGCCCCCCCGCAAATCATGAATTGCCTTAGGATATTAGAATGTCAGGAGACAATTAGAAAAGCTTCACAAATAGAATGACAGAGTAATTTTTTAAAAAATTCTTTTTTCTTTAAAAATTTATCATCCAAATCTTTCAATAATGAATCGGTTATTTTATCCAAGATTATATGCTTTGCTTTGGCAGTTATGGAAATGACAGAAAACATTTTTTGAGCTAGCAATTCAAAATATATAAAGCCTTGCCAGTGGGAATCTAATACTCCCTTTTCCAAAAGCAAAGGGACATTGGCAGATGACAGAATTTGTGAAGTCTAAAAATAAAAAGATTCTTAAGGTAAAGTGTTCTAATTAATGGTGGTAGTGTTTTTCTCAATGAAGCAGGATTTAATATGACAGCTTCAACAAATAGGAGGTATTTTTATATTTAAGTTTAGAAATGAATTCAGTGGTGATGTGTCAAAACAGTTGGTAAAAGAAAGTAATGAATTCATTAAGTAATGAATTGTTGATCTAATTAGAGAGCAAAGACAAAATAAACACCAAATTAGGAATTAATCTCAACAGCCTCTTAAACTTCACCCAACTCTAAAATCATAATGCTTGTAATCAATTGGTTCCGCATACTTGCAAAATCAAGTACATATATAAAGATGTATAAACAAATACATGTATATACATATATATGTATATGGGTGTATGCATGGGACATCTTCTACGGTGTAAATATCTTATTCAAATGAGAGACTATTCAAGACAAATTCTAAAAAACAACAGAATTCTGCTTCAGAGAAATTTCATCTATGCTTCATACAACAGAGAGAGGAAAATGACATATTTCCAAACATGGACCAACACATATATATGTGCAGAAACATCATTAAGAACTACTAATTAATTTGGAACAATTTCCTTGTGTTTGTCTTAATGTTTTTTTCTGCATTTTTCCTTACTTTAAAATGCCGAGATTCCACTTGATACTTCAGATTTCTGTAGTAAAGTTTTGTAGCTATTTATAGACATTCCTCCCTAATAATGAATTCAAGACAGAGCTAAGAACTTCGGTTTTGGAGATTTCCTATATGTCATGTTGTTTTTATAAGAAAAGCCATAAAAATACTTTGAATACCTGAAAAACAATCTTCTTTTCAAAACCCAAATAAAAAAAAGCCAACAATGAACAAAGTTGCTAGTATGAAAATTTAATTGGGAATTCTATTTCTATAATTGAATTCTGTTTGATTATAGAATTCTGTACAAACGGATCTTAGAGATCATCGTAGAGATGAAGTGAGTGAGACCTAAAGATTAGTCCCCTGGTCAAAAGATGTAGCTAGTGGCACAGAAGAAGCAAAGTGGAAACTACAGCCAGCACCAAAAGTGAGGAAAGAAAAACAAAGAAAGTATTGTGAGGGTCTAGGCACATCGATGTAAATCAAAGGTTAAGAAATTTCTCAGTTTGTATTTGTGAGCCACGTTAAGTTATAGAAGAACACTGATTACTTCTACTTAACAGAGTTATAAAGGCTAATCCAGTGGTGTCAAACACAAAAAGAAATGAGGTTATTCATTTTGTTCAATATTTCCCAGTGGCATCTTAATTGGGTTGAGACTGCACTTTGCTGGTGTTTGACACCTCTGGGCCAATCAACTACTTGCAAAATTAGCTTTATTAATTCTATTAGGTGGAAATCTGCCTTTTTGCGGCTTCTGGCCATCAGTAGAAGTTGAGAATAAATCAGACATGTCTCCTACATAATAACTTGTCCAACATTGGAAGGTTGTGTGGCCTCCCAATGTTAAAGGATGTTTGCTTTCCCATCACTTACAAGCTCCTTGTGTGTTTTAAAGAGTCACTATTTTGTGTCCTTGACCAAGAGGCAATGTTCCTGGACAGCAGGTGGTATATGCACTGTGCAGCATCAAAAATCAAAACACAGCAACATGTGCCCACGATGAGAAGGGAGAGAGTTTGAGGTTGTCAAACTCAACTATAGAAACAGATCCTTAAAAAACCACAAACCAACACTGAGCATCTATGTTGTGTTGTACTTTTACTTGTGTTGGTAAACATTTCCCAATTACACTTGAATCTGGTTCCCATTGCCTTTTGGGGGCGTGTGAGGATGATACCTCTAGTGTAGAGCACTCTGAGATTAAGCGTCAGAGGTGGGACTGAAATACAGGTCTTCCTTGCCTCTCTATCTGTTACAGCACATGGTATATCTCATGGTATGTCAAAGGTTCTATTTTTGTTATTCTATGTATAGTAGTAGCATGATCATTGATGGTAAACCACATTGATCACATGTTGTCAGAAAGTCAGAATCCTTGGAAATGTACCGAAAGAGCCAATTTTAGTCTGAAGTATTCCAGATCTCCCATGTAGAACACAAAAGAGCTTGTCAAGAAAGACTGAAGAGGCTCCAAAGGGCTGTTCTGCCTTGGAGGCTCTTTCCACTCCTCAACCTTATTTCAGGCAACGACAGTCACACAACTCTACATACTTGATGCAAGGATGGGGTTTGTGACCCAATTCTAAAGGGTAATGAGAGTCTAAACAGATTCTGAATATTCCCTGTAGCTTCAGCTGGATATAATCAATGTTTCTCAACGTCAGAAATCACAATGATGCCAACACAACTCCAGGTTACTCCTGAGGAGCATGGCTTTCATTTTCATGGATGCAGGCAGAATGGGCACATCCCTTTTCTACCCTATGTGGCACTAGGTAAGCAATGACAACTCAGAACCTCTGTGAGGTCACCAGTCAAATGAGGGCTTTAGGTGAGACCCTCAGATCTGCTTCTGGGCTTTCATCAAGGGAGAAGGCAGGAGATACTCATGCTTAGATTTCCCTAGTGAACATGACATTGTTCTCTCTTCATTAAATCATCGTAAGACTATAAAGAACTGCACAAAGCCCAGGACACCACAGAGATGGAAGCCTG
>NW_020954258.1:0-32822 GCF_900497805.2 Vombatus ursinus
AAAAAAAAAATCAGGCAGCCTCAACTTTCAGGAAGCTTATGTTCTAGACTGTTGAACTTGGAGTCAGGAATACCTGAGTTCAAATCCTATCTCAGATACTTACTAGCGGTGCAACCCTAGGCAAATCACTTAAATTCTCTTAACCTCAGTTTTCTCATCTGTAGAATCGGGATAATAACAGTACAAACCCTTTAGGATTGTTGTGAGAATCATGTCAAATAACATATATAAAGGGTTTTACAAGCATTAAGGAGCTTTATAAAGCCTAGCTATTATTATAAGGTGGAGAGATAACACATATTGAAGATATCAACTTCAAGTCATGTGGAAAAGTCCCATGGTCCTTAGGATGCAGCAGTAAAGAAGATAGTAATGCTCCTTTCTTAATATAATTTCCACTGATAAAATAATATTAAATTAAATAGTAAATAGTAAATTAAAAATAAAATATAAACATTAAATTAAACAGCAAAATAAAATAAACAATATTAAATATTAAGTGTTGAACCACTTGACAGTGCCAGGGACTTTGGTGTTGAGAACTTTATTTTCTGGGACTTCAGTAGCTATGACTACAGGACCTGCAGAAGCAGTTGCCAGGCTAAAATTCCATGGGAGTAGATTCCTGAAAATGACTTTTGGTATAGGATTGAGAGTAGAAGCAGTGGTCTTCAGGGCTCTGGGGCTTACTTGTCCATCAGTGACACTTAGTGGTAGTAGTAGCAATGAAGGTAGGCTCTTTCTTTCCAGTGATTGTGCTCTTCAATGATGGTTGGAAGAGGGCATTCTGGTATCAGGGTCTGTGGTATTGGGGGAGCACCACTATTTTTAGGACTCTTGGGTTCATGTACTTCTCCACTAGGGCCTGTGTAGAGGGAAGTTGTGATTAAGTTAACAGTGGTGGTTTGATTTCCCTAGTATATATTGCCTCCTGATTCTTCCCCAGGATGCTTTTCCAGCCCTGTAATTAGTAGATGGTTGGAATGTATCCTCAGGTGATAACTGTAGAGGTTGGGTTGGAAATAGCATTGGTGGTCTGGAGGCAGCAAGGTGCTGTGAACCTCAGGGCTCAGGTTTACCTATTCTGTGGAGCAGTTGATCAGCACTCAGTTGTGGTGGTAGTGGTGGTAGAGAGGAAGATGGGTCCTTCTCCACAGTGATTACTCCCCTTAGTAATGGCTGCAAGGCCTGTGATGGAAGCAGAACCAGTGGTCTAAGAGGCAATGCTATTCCCAAAGCTCTTGGGTTCAACATACTGGCATACCTCCAAAAGGGTCTGAATTGTGGTTTAAATTATCTGACACATGCCACCCCTTGATTCTCCCTCAGGGTAACTTACTGCTTCAGCTTGGCTGGATTTCCTTTCCCACAGGATTCATTAAGTATCTGTCATGTACAAGATACTGTACTAGGTGCCAGGATTACGAACACCAAAATGAAAACCAGTCCCTGTCCCCAAATAGATAAGTATATGCTTAAAGAAAAGGTCTTTTTGTGGTTCATATCAACTTTTATTTTTCTTGTTCTGATCCTCTAACCCTTCATTTTCATTTGACTCTATTTTAAATGAATGAAGACTTGGACAAATCACTTTGGTATTGCTCTCAAGGGCATCATTTCTTTTATGGAATACCAACCTGAACCGAGGAGCCAAACTAATTCTTACAAAAATTGGCTGAATATTCCAAAAATAGGTAATAAGGAGACTTTGAAAATTCTGACTCATTTCGGAATGTGAACCTACAACTGAAGCTGTTGTTGGGAGGCTGTGTGGTTCAATGAAAAGCATGCTGCATGATTTGGAGTCAAAAGAACTGGGTTTGTGTTCTGACTTGGCCACTTGTGAAGTATCAATGGCCAGATTTCAATTTGGGTCTTCTTAACTCCAGGCTCAGAGTTCTGTCCACTGAACCACCTATGACAGGATACTCATAGGTGACCTTTAGATGGTTTGAATAATAATAGCTAAATGCTTAGTTGGGAACTATTATTTGTTCAGATCCTAGAAAAGTGGGGAGTGCTAACTTGGATCCAGGCTACTATCTTATGTGTCACAGGGGGAAAGGCCATCCAAGGTTTTGGTCAGTGTTCTTGAATAGGTGATTTGTGATAAGGATTCTTATGTACCTAGGGAATGGCAGGAGTACCTTTTCAGGTGAGGTCTCGCACAAACTCAGTGCAAGGCTAGAGGGAATAGCCAAGTTGTATGGAATTCATTGGGCAGCTAGGTGGCACAGTGAACAGAGTGCAGGGCCTAGAATCTGGAAAACTCATCCTCCTGAGTTCAAATCTGGCCTCAGACACTTACTAGCTGTGTGAACCCTGGGCAAGTCACTTAACCTTGTTTGCCTCAATTTCCTCATCTGTAAAATGAACTGGAGAAAGCAATGGCAAATCACTCTAGTATCTTTGCCAAGAAAACCCCAATTGGGGTCACAATTGAAAAATGACTGAACAAAAGAGGGAATCCATGGTATATAGCTGTATTACTGTAACTGTGATCCACAGCAAGGAGAATTATATCTATTATCAGAGGACTAGAACTCCTAAGACTTTCCCCCTTTGCCTTAGTAGAGAATGTACCCTGACATGTCAGCAGTAGGGTTGAACTATAGAATACTGTGAAGGCATCATCAACTGGGGCAGCAGTGAGCAGCAAGAAAAAAAACACCTGGGGCCACCTGCTATGAGGACTGATATCAATATAATACTGGGTGCTCATAGAGTAAAATGCTTAGGATTGGAAAGGACTTCAAAGGTCATCTAGTACAATCCTCCTTGTCCTCATTTTGCAGATGAAGAAACTGTAGCCCAGGTCCTTGGACTAAAGCCAGGGCTCTCTCTGCTGTACCTCACTGCCTCTCAGTATTTTGTCCCAGGCTTCCATGTGGGAATAAAAGTTAAGAGAGGTATGAAAATCCCAATGCATAGTCTGGAGCCTGAGATGCATAACAGTATTCTCCACCCTAGAACTTCATAGCAGAAATCCACACTTAGTGACCAGAAGTGAAGTAGAGCAGAATTTGGTGTCTTAGCTCATTTTGATATGTCCTCAGTAACTGTGAGGGATTGTCTGATGTTGGCTACGTGCCACGTGGGAGTTGTGGCAAGATGGGGCAGGGACAAGATATTAGGAAGTAACTGGAGCTTACGCTCCCGAGGCAGGGGGCTGTGCCACGTGGAGTTGTGGTGAACTGGGGTAGGAACAGGATACGGGGAAGTAGCCGGAGCATGTGCTCCTGAGGCAGGGGGCTGTGCCACGTGGGAGTGGGACGGCAGAGAACGAGCTCCCTTTGTCACGCCCTCTCCCTTTGTGCAGCGCTAACCCCAGATGCCTCCTTCTGGTATCTGGGCCTAGCTTCCTTGGTCACGTCTTCTCCCTTGGTGCAGTACTAACCCCAGACATCCCCTTCCGGTATCTGATTCTACAACCAATCACTAGCAGGTGGGCTGAGGAGGAGGGGCTAGGAAGGTATATAAGGGGCGGTAGGGATCAGAGCTCGCTCTCTTGCTCCTGCTCGTGCTTTCCTGCTTGGCCTTACTGTGATGGTCTCTGAATAAAGTTCGAGTGTTTGCACCTCCTGATCGGCTCGTCTCTGTGTTTATCCGGGTGGGCTCCAAGGACTGGTGATATGACCCTGGCAGCCTGCTCCTGTTAGAAGGAGAGTGCATTGCCTGACCGGCACAAGTAACTAAGGAAACAAGTTCGAAAACGGAATGAACATTTTAGTATGTGGTTGAAATACTGATGACTTAGACTGCACACGTTTTACTACTATTGTATGTCATTTTGTCAGTGCACCTCACTCCTTATCCAGCTGTAGTACAAATCTCCCTTTGAAAGGTAGCAGAGAAATCCAGTCAGGGGTGTGGTGGAGCCAGGTGGGACTGCCTTCCAAGGTTCCATTGTTAAATTTTCAGCTTAGGTATTTACATTTCAGAGATTGATTTATTGTTTTATTGATTGCTCATTGTTAAAATGGTGGAGATAGCATGACTGCAGATTCAACACTTAAGTGTATCATGGGTGCATTTTTATTTTTAATTTTTGGAGAACTGGTTGTTAAACATTTACTAGCATATCCCTGCTAGTGAAGTTCTTCACTTCAGCAATTAAAATATGATGATTGAAATCTCATATTTCTATGGTGCCATCAGATTTGCAAAGAACTTTCCTTACAACACCTGTGATTTGGATAGTGCAAGCATTATTATGTTTGTTTAATGACACACAGCTTGTCAGCATCTAAGCCAGGCTTGAAATGCAGGCATTGTCTCCAAGACCAGGACTGTACCCACTATATCCTGCTACATTGGGCCTAGCATCCAATGTGGTTCCTTAAAGCCTCATGCAATATCACTGATTCATATTTATTTCCTAGATTTTGTTCCACAAATGATTTGCAAGAATATCAGGATTTAATCACATTGATAGGAAGAAGGAAGGAAAAAGAAATGAGAAGGTGTACAAGGAAAGGGCTGGAAAAGAAAGAAGGAACAGGAGCAAAGAAGGAAGAAGGGGCAGGAGAAGGATGAAAGAAGGAGGACATATAAGACAAAGGAGGAAGAAAGAATAATAACTAGAAAGAAAAAAGAAAGAAAACAAAAAGGAGTGAATGGTGCCTGGGTCACGCCCAGCTGCAATTTGAACTGAGTGTCTAGGGATGTCCAGTAATGTCTATATTGCTTCTGCGCTGCCTACAGGCATCTCAGGGACGGGAATTTCTTTGCTCATTGCAGAGTTTTAGAAGTTGCAATGTTATCTGCACTATCGCTTGGGTAGTTGCAGTGTGCTCTGAGTTTGATGTTCTGATTTTTTCCATCCATATTTCAGTTAGGTTGAGCAAGTTTATTTTTGGGAGGTGGGGTAAAGTGGAGGGAGTAACAGTGATTTCAAAATTTCAGGGAATGGAGGGTATGGAAAATTCTTCAGGTAGAGATCACTAACTAATCTATAACTTCTAGTGTTAGAGCAAGGACTCTTAACCTGGAGTCCGTGGACCACTGAGGGGTTCATGGATAAATTTCAGGAAATCTGTGAACTTGGATAGAAAAGAATCTTTACCTGCACTAAACCCCAACTGAAATTTAATGATTCCTTTAGTTATTTGAAAATATTCTGAGGAGTGGTTCAGAGGCTTCACCATTCTACTGAAGGGGTCCATGACATAGCATTATTATAAATCCCTGCTTTAAAGAATTACCTTGACCTCTTGGAGGTTAAGTAACTTGCTTACTTGCAATATATTTTACTGATATTATGTGTCAGAGACAGGATTTGAACTCATATTTTTCTGATTCCAACTCTAGTCCATTTGTGGCAGACATAGGACTTGTAGCTAGATTTTCCTGGCTCCGGTCATTACTGGCCCTTTAACAGTGTGGGAGGTGTCATTATTATCCCCATTTCACAGATGATGAAACTGAAGCTGATAGCAGTTGAAGGATTTGCCTAGTGTCACAATCTAGTAATTGATTTAGGTGAGATTTGGCCCTGGGCATTCTTGGCTCTATGTCACATACTCTCCAGTCTAACTCATATTAGTGATAATAGATAATAAGTGTGTTTCGGAAGCTGTCATAAAGAGATGTAGGTAGAGCATAGCTAGTCAGTTACAACAGACTGATTAGGAGAGCACTATAATGTTCTGCAATGACTTAAAATCTATAAATATTGAGGAGGGAGTTGGAACATTTAATTGGGCATGCAAGAGTACAATAATGAGAAATGAAATTACACTTAGGGTCTATTACATCAGTAAAAACAGCTTGACATTAAGGATTATTAGGATGTAGAATAGTGTCTGGAGGGAAGCTCTGGAAACTCCACTCTTAAAAGTGATATTGGCCAAATTCACCACTGGTCACAGGAATTAACAGACATCTTGAGGAGTTGAAAAAAAGGATACTTTGTAGGTGATGTCATAAAAAACTGAAAATATTTTCATTGTTATATGGTTGGAGAGTAACTATAATCTATCTAGGAAATTTTAATCATATTTTGCTCTCTATCAATGTCATAAAATCACAGAATTTCACCGTTTAAAGGGATCTCAGAGACTGTCTATCCAACCTGTATCTCAGTCAGTCAATTAAAACTTATTAAGTTCCTACTATGTACCAGGCACTGTGCTCAGCACTACAAATACAAAGAAAGGCAAAAAACACTCCTTGCTCTCAGCGATCTCACAGTAGAATGGAGGAGACAGCACAGACAGCTATGTACAAAAAAGATATATGTTGGGTAAATTGGAGATAATCCCTAGAGAAGAGGCACTAGCATTAGTGGGGATAAGGAGTGGCTTCATGCAGAAGATGAAATTTTAGCTGAGATCTGGAGGAATCTGGGAAAGATAGGAGATAGAAATGAGGAGAAAGAGCATTCTAGGCATAAGCAGACAGTGAAAATACCTGGGGTATGAAGATATTGTGTCTTGAGTGAGGAAAAACCAAGAGGTCAGTGTGTGCTGAGTTTAAGATGTCTACAATACATCTCCAGGGGTGGGGATCCTGCAGCCTTGAGGCCATATGTGGCCCTTTAAGTCCTCAAGTGTGGCCTTCCACCACCCCCTACCCTTTTCAGTCAAAGGGCCTCACTTGAGGACCTAGAGGGCCACATGTGGCCTTGAAGCTGCAGGTTCCTCACCCTTGATAGATAGATCATGAATGGCTTTTACAATAGTACTGACAAATAGTCATCAAGCCTTTGCTTGAGGACTTTCAATGACTGAAAACTGTTCTTTTATGAGGTAGTCCATTGTACCATGAGATAAGTCTAATTCTTAGAAAATTTTTCCTTCCATCACAATTCAATTTGCCGCCTTTCAGCTTCTATTCTTCGCTTCTAATTTTACCCTCTGAGGTCAAGCAAAACCACCCTTTCCCCTTTTTTTTATCATGTTCCTCTTAACTATGCTCTTCTCTCCAACTGCTTATAATGTATTATGAATTCAAGGTGCTTTACCATCCTGGATGTCCTTTCAGAGAAATTCTTATTTATAAGTGTCCTTGCAAAAATGTGATATCCAAGACTAACCAACATACTTCACATATGCTCAGACTAAAGGCACTATCAGCTTTTAATCTTGGACATTGTTCCTTTCAATGTAATCTAAGTTTCTGAGATCCTAAATTTTACTATTGGCTCATATTGGACTTACAGACCATGAAAACTCCAAATAAAAAAACAAAACAAAACAAAACCCAACACAGCTGTTTAGACATCTTTCTCCCAGGAGAATGGATAATATGAAAGTATAGGAGAAAGCAATATAGAATTCCATCCTCTCCCACAACTATTACAACAAAGATTAAGGAAATCCAGCAGACAAGTGATTAGGAAATCAGAGGAGATACCACATTGGGCTACTTTTCTATCCCATGTTCTTGGATTCAATCCCTAGGGAAGTAATCAGGGCAGACTGAAGAATAGGAGTTGGTCTATAGCTATGTCTACAGAGACATCTATATCTCTGATTTTCGTATCATTAGCCAGGATTCTGGATTCAGCCAACAAACCTGAACTGGGACCTGAAGATAAGCAACAAAGTCAGGGACTGCAGACATTAAAATAATGGGGAACCTATGGGTTTATTGCTTTGAACCTTCTGAGGCTCCCATCTAGTGGACAGGGGCTGAAGTTGGCAACTGTTTACTTGTTTTTCAATAAGGGGCAAGACCATAATTGTATTGCATAGACTCAAACTGGAGTCTGAAGCCTATAAAACTCAAACCAGGAGGGCAGTGATCATAAAGCTTAGGGCTAGAGAAGGAAAGACATTACAAAGGAGTGATGAGCTCTTTTTACAGAGTGAGATGAAATCTTAGCCTCAAACCAAGAGTTAGGGCCTGATCTCATCCAAGAGATAAGTATATGGAGTCTAGGGAGACATGTTGAAAAACAGGGACATATAGAGAAGTCAGCTTTCCTTTCCTTCAGCTTCCAAAGCCATTCTTTCTCTTACAAAAACTGTCTGGAATTATGAATTTATTTTTCCAAGTTCTCCTACTCTGTCTCTCTTATAGGCCTACAACATGTTGTTGTTTTCAGTCGTTTTAGTCACGCCCAACTCTTCAGGATCCCATTTGGGGTTTTCTTGATAAAGAGACTGGAGTAGTTTGCCATTTCTTTCTCCAGCTTATTTTACAGATGAGGAAACTGAGACAAACAGGATTAAGTGACTTGCTAAGGGTCACACAGTTAGTAAGTGTCTGAGGTCAGATTTGAACTTAGGAAGATGAATCTTCCTGACTCCAGGCCCGGGAATCTCTCCACTGTTCCACCTACCTGCTCACAGCATACTCTCTATCAGTTAGGAATCATATCTCCTTTGCATAGCATGTATCACAATTATCCATGTATTTCCATAAACTCTCCATAGAGGTTCTGTTAAAGTACTTCCTCTGATTCTTTTAATATTTTGATAGTCCCAGTATAGTACCTTAGCCATCCACTATCCATCTCATTCTTTACAAAATCAGCAAATTTCCTATTCTGATCATGCATGTTCTCCATGATATCTTTTATACCATTTCTCATATAGAAGATGACACTGGTGAAATATCAGATATTATGGAAGGCTAATAGTAAAGTAGGCCTTTTCAGCATCAGACTAACAGCTAAAACATGTCAAGCAATGATTGAGATAAAAGTCACTATTCACTTTTCCAGATTTGATCTTAGTGTAATGTTATACTTGCCAGAATAAGCATTTTACCATTAGGTCAACATTTGAGTTCCCACAACTGAGGGGAAAAATCACCAGAGTCT
This sequence comes from Vombatus ursinus, assembly GCF_900497805.2. NCBI lineage: Eukaryota > Metazoa > Chordata > Mammalia > Diprotodontia > Vombatidae > Vombatus > Vombatus ursinus. The sequence goes on from NW_020954258.1 coordinate 8,771, forward strand.
GCTCTGATTTTTATTTTATTTTAGTGAGAGGTGGTATGGACTGCGATATCATCTGGATTTGGAATGCCCAGATAGAAGTTCCCCCTTGAAAGCAAATGGGTAAATTCATTGTCACATATAGTTTTAGATTCTAGAATGTCTTATAGAGTTGGAAAAGTTTCAGATAGGGACCTAATGATAGGTCGTTTAAAAATCAACTAATAATAACAATGATTTTATATATATGTATACATAAAATCTAGCTTTTATATAACACAGTAAGGTTTGCAAAATCCATTACAAATATAATCTCATTTGATCCTCACAGTAGCCCTGAGAGTTCGGCATTATTACTATCCCCATTTTACAGAAGAGAAAACTGAGAAAGACAGTCATTAGACAACTTGCCCAGTGTCACACAGTTAGTAAACTTCTGAGGCCTAATTTGAACTCAGATAGTTCTGACTTTAGATTTAGCCCTCTATTCACTGTACCTCTTAGTTGTGTAGAAGTAGCTTGTTACTAGAAAATCTGTCACAAGCTGATTTTTTTGGCCATGACAACTTGTTAAGGCCTAAGAGTTGAAGTAACTTTCCCTGGGTGACTCAGCTTGTATATATATCTTTTTTTTTCTTTTTAGGCAATTGAGGTTAAGTGACTTGCCCAGGGTCACGCAGCTAGTAGGTGTCAAGTGTTTGGTCTGAGGCTGGATTTGAACTCAGGTCCTCCTGACTTCAGGGTTGGTGCTCTATCCACTGTGTCACCTAGCTGCCCCATCAGCTTATATATTTCAAAGGATAGACTTGAACTCAGGTCTTCCTGACTCTAAGGCTGGCCCTTATTATTCTATACCATGCTACACTTTGATAACCAGCTATAGATGTATATCAGATTTTGGAATGTGTCCTCACAACACAAAAGATTTATGCATTTTCTTCTTTATTATTATTTTTATTTGAAATAAAGTTGATGTACTACAAAGGCTTAAAAAGATCTATACTTATGTTGGGAAATGGTTCGTATCAAGGTTTACATAAACCAGAATACACTTCTGCTTCATTGAAAAATAGCTCTTGAAAAGATGGTCTGATTTATGACCCAGATCTGGATTGCTGTGTATAAAGCTTCCCAAGTTTTACTGATTTTACCTCCAAAAATGGTATACACACATACACACACACACACAAACGCTCGCGCACACACACACATACATACACACATATGATGACAAGCCAGACTGTAAATCTCAGTAACAAGAATAGTCTCCATATCTATTAACAGATAGACTGTTGACAATTTATCTTCATTTTAATTTTAGGTTTGCAGAGAGCTGGAGAGTCAAAGTTAAGTGTGGAAAGCTGGTAATAGCAACAGATGTAGTTGAAATTTTTAGTTTGTTCTATTTCTTTTCTGAAAACTGACATTTGTGGGGGTAGTAGGAGGCTCTTCTTTTCTTTCTGGAATTAAACATTCATGAAAGAACCAGGTTTGTAATGATAATTTGGTAATAAAAAAGGAAATGTTCTGCATCACCCAGGTTCATGAACTAATCCTTACCCTTGACTCATCACCTTCTCTAATCTCATTTGTCCAAACCCTGTCCTTTCTACCGTCACATTTCTCATGTACGTCCCCTTCTCCGTCTTCACAAGACCACTACCTTAATACAGGCCCTCTTTACCTCTTACCAAGTTTCTCATCTCTTCAATCTATATTCCCACAAAGTTGCCAAAATGACATTCCTAAATTCTAGATCTGAACATATCGCTCCTTAATAAATGTCAATGGCTCCCTTTATCCTTAAAGATTAAATATAGAATGGATTTTAAACACTTTCCAACCTCTTCACAACCTACCTTTCAAGTCTTATTACACATAACTCCCCCTTGCACACTCCATGATTCAGCCAAACTTGCCTTTTTGTTTTTCCTCCCATATGACATTCCATCTCTTGTCTCTATACCTTTGTTCTGGCTGGCTAGCTCCCATACTAGATATATTGATTGATGGATAGATTGGTGGAAGAAATAATACATCACATTTCAGCAAGGACACTGACAAACTGGAATGGATGCAGAGGATGTTGACTAGGGTGTCAAGAGGTCTAGAAACCATGCCATATAAAGATTACTTGAAGGAAGTATGTTATCTTTATCCTGCAGTAGAAAGAAGACAATGGAAGAACATGGTTTCTATCTTCAAAATGAGTAAAGGAAAAATATTTTCAAGTGCTTACTCAGTATGTTTTGAGCATTGTGCTAAGTGCTAGGCATGCAGAGTGAAAGACAGAGACAGAAAGTGAGGGAGAGACAGACAGAGAGAGAATGACAGAGCGAGACAGAGAAAGAGACAGAGACGGAGACAGAGAGACAGAGAGTTCCTCCCCTCAGGAAATTTATATTCTCGAGGGAAAGACAACGCCTATGTGGAAATGGTGGTCAGGGAAGAGGGCATCTGCAGAATTCGAGAAATGATGAATTAATCCATAGTATAGTCAAATAACATGACTTTTCCCCCACCCAGCAACAATGGTAGTATCCTAACACTCAGCTAGGAAGTGGCTGTTATCTCTTTATCTCTACAGGAGTAAGGAGATGGCAATCTGTTTCATTTTTCCTCTTAATGACTCTGATACCAGGTAGGGAAAAGCTTTAAAAATCCCTATAACTGACCTTGGGACCCAGCTGGTCCTTTGTATGAAGTGTAGCTGAGAACGTGGATCTTTAATAGAGAAATGTTCCATTCAGTAAATGTCCTTTAATCTAGAGTGTAAGCATGTATCCTTTGTAGGTCATAGAAGTTAGGAAGATAAGAATCTTAAGGTGGTAACTACTGAGGGGGAAAACTAAATAAGTCCATTTAGCCATGTACAGGAGGGAGCACATAGGAACAAGGGCACTTAAGTCAAGAATTGTATCTAGTGGTTTATGCAGATAATGCATTCTGAGCAACTAGTCCAATCCCATGCCATATAAACCATGCCATATAAAGATTGCTTGAAGGAACTATGTTATCTTTATCCTGGAATAGAAAGAAGACAATGGAGGAACATGGTACCTATCTTCAAAATGAGTAGATGAAAAATATTTTCAAGTGCTTACTTGGTATGTTTTGAGCCATGGTTTCCCAGCCTCCCTTGGCAGAAGCATATGCATGATTTGTCTACTCACGTGCTTTTCTACTCTTAATATCCACATAAGGCACAGGTGATCCTGTAGAAAAGAGATATCTTCTGCCTTACATATAAAATTCTTGTCCTGGGATTATAGGTCTTCCCAAATCTGCCTATCTGCCTTTCTAGCCCTAGTTAGTATTTCCCCTTTAATACCAGTTAAACTGACTTTCTAACTCTTTTCCATGTTTGACAGTCCATCTCCCACCACTGGGCCTTTGCCCAGGGTGTTCTCTCTCATGTGGAATGTTTTCTCTTTGTAATTTCATCTTTTCAAATCCCTGGCGTCCTTGAAAGCTACCTCTTACATGAGGGCTTTCCTCATTGCTCCCAATTGTTAGTGCTCTTTCTTCTTGAACTTACTTTGGATATGCTTTGTATTTACTTACTTCTGTACATGATACACTCATCTTGCAGAATGTAAGCTCTTTGAATGCAGAGACTTTTGGTTAGTTTTTTTTTTTTTTACCCACCATGTAATATACTGCCATGCATACAGTAGTGACATTTGTTGAATTCAAATAAGTTACATTGGCATTTATAAAGGAGGTTCACCTGTAGATATACCAAATTAGTAATAGCTATTTATTAGCTCCAATCAAGCTAAAGGAAACAATAAACTCCAGGGAAGGTTACTCAATATTTTCTAATATCAATAAGTTCTAGTGTGCTATGACTCAGCTCATAAAATACTATCACCAATGGCAATGCTAATTGAGTGACCTAATAACAGTATCCTTATATATTTATAATTGATCTAATAACAATATATCTTTATATATCTTGAGGATAGAGTCTTTGTTCCAGAATTACTGAAAAATATTTCTAAAATGTTATATTTAAGATAATAAAATTTAACAAAATTGAGGTCTAGTTCTGTCATTGTTTTTGGCTCTTTCTGTGATTTTGTTACTGAGTCTGTTTATATCTTCCTCCCTCCCTTACTTCCTCTTTTCTCTGATTCCTCCATTGGTTTCTGTGATATATTTCTAACATGCCTTTAAGACTCAGTGGGAATATAGCGTGCTCAATTGAAGAGGGTCAGATCATTTGAAACAGAGAAGAGATGATGAAAATGAGAATAAGAGAGTGCTCTCTAATGATGAATAATGAGACAAAGTTTTTTTTAAAATGAAAGGATAATATAAAATAGTGCATTAAATTTGGCTTTAATGGAAAGAGCATGGGAGGGAGATGGGGTAGGAAGACATAGAAATACAGAAAAAGAAAGCCCTGAAAACAGATACATAAACTATTTTTTCTGTCTCTGTCTCTCCCTCTCTTTCCTGAAGTAACATTACTCTTTTGGCCATTTATTATGTTATTACTAAATCTTTTTAAAGCCATGTTTCATCCACCATCCACCATCCATGTATCTACCACAGATATTATAAATGTGGAATTTTACTATTATTTTAAAGCATAATTATATAATCATCAGTATCTGTGATTTCATCAGTATAGACAATTTCCTTGCTACTGATTTTTAGAAATTTCTCTGACTCAATAAGAAATTAAGTGGTGGATAGCTAGAGTGTTCCACTGGAACCCTTGTGATGTCAGGAAAAAATGAGGAAGGCCTAAAACTTAGTGATTGGACTTTTGTATGTAAAATTTGTGGGATAACATGGACAAGCATAGAAATGTATGATTTCCATTCTACATCATTGGAAGACACTTTCAAATTGATGATCTCACAGATCCATTTAAAAAAAATATTTATTTTATTTTAAATTTTGGAATAAAACAAGCATTTCCATAACATAGTATAATTAAAAAGGATTGCACATGAAACTACAAATCTATTATGTATAACTTGCTATTCCTTTTAAATATATAATAAAGTTATTCTTTTTTTTCTTCTGTCCCCCTTACCCTAAGCTACCATGATGCACAAAAATGATGTGTGTATGTATGTATGTATGTGTATATATATATATACACACACATAAAAATTTATATGTATATATATATATATACATATACATATATACACACATATATGTAAAATCATTCTAGTTCTTACTCTGGATGCAGATAGCATCTTCCTTCATGTGTCCTTTGTAGTTGATTTGGGTATTTATAATAGTCAAAATGACTTTTTTTATTAAAATTTTCTTAATTTTTTAAAAATTTTAGACAAATGCTAAAACTTTAATACAAAATAAGAAAAGAAAAAGAAACATTATAAACTTAAATATAAAATAAGAAAAAAACAAAAATGTAGTGTACATAGCAGAACATAAGAGAAGATTCAAAATATATAGAGATAACTTTTCATTTCAAGAAAACCTATATATTAAATACTGTGCACTATATGGAAAGCTGTCCATCTTTTCTTTGCTTCCTTGTAGCTTTTCTTTTGTTCTCTGCTATACACTTTTTACTTTGTTGTTTTTTCACCCTCCCTCCCTTCTACCTACCACCCCAAGGCTACAGTTGAGCATTGGATATATTTATATATACATACACTTATACATATATACACATACATACATACATACATAGACATATATATATATACATACATACACACACATATATCTCCCTAAGAGATTCTACTCCTAATCTTTGTTTTTGTGTTTGTGCATATCTCCTTTTTTCCTATCTCTCCTAACTCCTTTACTTTACTTCTACCTCCTACCTTACCTTCCTATTACTTAACCTACCCCCACTCCAGAAATCCCTCCCTTATCTTCCCATTCCCCTAAATCTAAACTCCTTTCTATATCCCCCTTTTAACCTATTCCCACACCCTCCCCTCTAAAGATCTCTCTTTTATCCTCTCCCTCCTCCCTATCCTCTTAGAGTTTTATTTCTTTCTAAATTTAAAAGACTTTTATACTCTTCTAAGTATATATGTATTTCCCCTCTTATACCCATTCCCCCATGAGAGTGGGTTTCCGAAACCAATGGCCCCACTCCTTCATCTAATTCCTCTGTATTGGTTCTTTCTCTTGCATCTTATTTGTAAAAGACAATTACTCTTTTGGCTGTACTTGAATGATTTTACTTTTTGAAGTCATATCATACTCAGGTCTATCCCAATCTTCCTTATAAATTACCTAATTACTAGTAACAATCTTAGACATAGGTTTTACATTTTTCATACATAAAAGGTAAATATTCTATCTTTATTTAGTCCCTTGTAATTGATCATTGGTATGTACCTTATATTTCTCTTGACTTTTGTACGTTAACTCTTCTATTGAGTTCAGGTTTTTGTTGTTGTTGTTGTTGTTGTTGTTTTGTTTTTTAAACAAAGACCTGAAAGTCTGACATTTGATCAAATGTCCGTTTTTTCTTCTCATTCAGAATTATGCTTAGTTTTGCTGGGTATGATCTTTTGGCCAGAAACCCAGTTCTTTTGCTCTTGTATATATAGTGTTCCAAGACTTGTGATCTTTTAGTGTTGCCACTGCTAGGCCTTATGTGATTCTAATTGTGGTATCACCACATGTAAATTGTTTTTTTCTTACTGATTGTAATATCTTGTCCTTGATCTGGGGTTTCAGAATTTGACTATAATGTTCCTGTGAGTTTTCCTCCTAGTATCTCTTTCAGGTGGTGATCAGTGGATTTTTTCTATTTCTACTTTCCCTTCTTGTTCTAATACTTCAGGACAATTTTCTTTAATTATTTCTTGTATTATTGTATCAAGATTCTTTTTTTGATCAGAACTTTCAGGTGCTCCAATTATTCTTATGTTTTCTCTTTTTCATCTGTTCTCTAGATTCATTGTTTTTCTTATGTGAGGAATGCTAACAGTTTGGTTCCCACAGAACTGATGAGAAAACAGGACAGGGGGAGATTAGGTTATTGATTCCAGGCTTTCCGGCTCTCCCCTCCTTTTTTCTTACTTTCCTGCTGAACCAACAGTTCCTTGTTTCGCGCCTTTTTGCAAACCTTGTTGCTGGGGAAAAGTTTCCGCGGTTAGACTGTGAGTTCTGAAGCCCAGCCAATGGGAAGAGGAGCCAGTGGGAGGGTGGGGATTCATAAACTGGCTTTGATCTACACTCCCTCACACACCCTGGCCGGAGCCATCTTGAGCGAATGTTGGGTGTGTCCTTTCTCACCAGAAAGCAATAAAATTCCTTTTTGCCTTTCTTAAGAAAAAGTCTCTGATTTGATTATTTTGGGGGTCACAAACACCCCACACACTTATGAGATGTTTCACATTCTCTTCTATTTTTTCATTCTTTATGTATATATATTTTTTTCATTTCTTCATCTCTTATAATTTCGATGGCTTCCTCCTGCCCAATTCTGATTTTCAAAGAGTCATTTTCTTCTTTAAGATTCTGGATCTCCTTTTCTAATTGGTTGACTTTCTTTTTATAATCTTGTTTTTCTTGTATTCTTCTTTTTCTTCTTAGTTTTTCCTCAACCTCTGTCATTTGATTTTTAAAGTCTTTTTTAAAGTTCTTCAATGAGTTCTTTTTGGGCAGGTGACCATTTGACATTATTCTTTGGGGTAGAAGAGGGTTTCTTTGCCTCAATATCCTCTTTTGAAGATGAACCCCGATCTTCTCTGTTCCCATAGTACATCTCTATGGTTGGATTCTTTCTCCTTTGCCTGTGCATTTTTTTTTGTAATAATTTAGTTTTTATAATCATCTCTAGTCCTGGGGTATGGGGGATGGTGCCTTTAATCCTCTTCAGTTCTCCCTTCTCACCTTGACCTCAAACCAAGACCTCCAGCTTTCTGTAAGTGCCTACAGCAGAGGTGTCCCCACCCCACTGCTTTTGCACTCATCAGGCATGTGCTGGTTCCTTCTTGCCCCCACTGTGTCTCCACAGCACAGCTAGGTCTGGCGTTCCTTGTGAGCAGAGGTTCCCTCAATCTTCCCCAGGTTTGACTCCTCAACTGCCTTCATTGTCCCTGGGGTAAAAGTTCCTGTGGCTGGGCCAGAGACAGCTTCCCAACTCAGCTAACTGCAGGGCTTGCCCCTTGTTGTTTAAGCAGCTTTTAGCTTGTTTTTAAAGTGGACCTTAGCCTGGAGGTGTTTACTCTTCACAGGGAGGATCAGTTCACCTATTGTCCCAGGAGGACCCCTCTTCAGCCCCTAATCTTATTTGTTTTCATGGACCTAAGTTCACCCAGAGGCTCTGCTTTATATCTTTTATGGAGGAAAATCTTGAGAGCTTGAATCTTACCTACTCTGCTATCTTCCCAGAATCCTCTCCCAAAATGATTTCTTCACTCAAAGTTGTTCTTTGTTTTTCAAAGTTGTTCTTAAAACAATATTGCTGTTACTGTACCTTAGGTTCCCAAAGTGGGTGATACCACCCCCTGGGGGGGGTGGAAAGATCCTGGGAGATAGTAGCCTCAGGTACAATTCGGGGGGGGGGGCAGTGAATAAAAATAAGGGAGTGATAGAAGCATAAGGAAAGAAGAAAAGAAAATTTTGAAAAACCAAAAAGCGTTCATACATGTTTCATCTGTTGTGTAACAGAGTTAAAGTCATCGTGATTGTATTTTCCAAATAAACACAGAAAATGCAAGATATAACTGATTATGGTTAAGTCTGCCGATAGGTCTTAACAAGCAAGTGTTGGCAGACTTACCTGTCATACATTGTTGAGAAGTCCAGCATACATCGGCAGAAATACGTGCATGTAAAGACTTGTTTACAATACTATGGTATATGGTTACATGACACAATATGCCATCATCAAAATTTCAATGCAGGAAAACCTCCACAAATTTACAATAAATTATTAAATTTAAGATGCATCATTTTTGAAATGACACAACTTAAAAAAAATTAAAGGGTTAAAGAAAGTAGATTTCCAAGGGGATGCTGAGTAATTTTTTTTTTTAGGCAATTAGAGTTAAGTGACTTGCCCAGGGTCACACAGCTAGTAAGTGTCAAGTGATTGATCTAAGGTTGGATTTGAACTCAGGTCCTCCTGACTTGAGGGCAGGTGCTCCGTCCACTGTGCCACCTAGCTGCCCTTGGGTAATTCTTTTTTAAAGGGGGCAGTAGGCCAAATAAGTTTGTATACAGTGTATACAATCTTCTCTTGGCTGTACTCATTTTGTGTTTCATTATTTCATTCCAAATCTTTCCATGTTTTTCTAAGATCATTTTTTCCCCCTGGGTATTTTTCTAGTTTTGCTACCTGGCTGAAAAGTCACATGACACAACAGCCTCTCAAGAGTGAGTGAGTAAATGAATGAGTGAATTTATTAGCATATAAAATAAAGCAGGACAGCTGATTTGTGGGTCTGGGAAGGCAGTAGCTGTGGTCAATAGACCTGAAAGATACATACTATACTCCCTCCCATGATGGTGCTGTTTTCCCCATGAAAACAGTGAAGGCACAATGGAAGTGAGCAATAGAGCTTCCACTGAAGGCATTTTGGAGATTTTGCTTGGGGCTGGATGGAGCAGCATTCAGCTTCCTTTGTTTGGCTGGGTGAGTTCTTTTGGATCCTGTCTTTAGGGAGAGAATCTTGAGTCCTGGGTCATACAGCTGACCTATACCAGATCTGAAGCATATGAGGTGGCAAAGTGTTTGAAAGTGGTGTCTATGGCAAAAGGTCCTTGGTAGCACTTTTTAAGCCTTTCTCTTTCCCTATAAAATGAGGGGATTAGAAGAGAAGCTCTTAAAATATTCCTCAGTTCTAACAAAGTAGGCTGAAAAAAAAAGAACCTAAGCACTTTAGAAGTATCTTTTTTTTTAAATTTTTATTTTTTTAGGCAATTTGGGTTAAGTGACTTGCCCAGAGTCACAGCTAGTAAGTTTAAAGTGTTTGGTCTGAGGCTGGATTTGAACTCAGGTCCTTTAGAAGTCTCTTATCTTAAAATCTAAACCCTTCTGTTACTTACAGTTTTCCTTTACTCACACAGCTTCTGAGTTACATTCACCTTCCATTACAATTGATTTAGGTAGGATGTGTCTTCCCAAATGCTTTCAGGACCCTGACAGGCCTTTTGATCAAAGAAGAGGGAGGGGGAAGTATAAATTAGCTTAAAGCCTTAGTTTCAGTTGTTCACTATGATCAATAAAATAAACTTTGTCCTAGATTTGTGAAAGAAACCACAGTGGAAGGCAAATCATCTCCACTTTCTTTTTTTTGTTGATTTTGATTTAGTTGGGATGGAAATGCAGGGACAGGGAACAAGAGGACTCAACTCTCCCTGCCATCCCCCCCCCCCCAAACCCATACACTATAGTGTTTCTTTCTTTCTTTCTTTCTTTTTTATATAGTGTTTCTTTCTGAAGGACAAAAGTGCTGCTGGCCATTCAGATCTCATTAGAAGAAGAGGGGAAAATGTACCAGCCTGAACTAGAGAAAGCCAAACAGCTAATTAAGACCTTCTTCCAAGAAACAGGAAAGCAAAGATGAGGGTCAAGATTTTGAGCTGTAAGACCAAGTATCACTACAAGCAGAGTTCTTGAGATAGCTTGGTGAGAGGAAGAGAATCAGTTTCCAATTGGATTGAAAATAAGTGTAACTCAGAAGTTGAATGAATAGAAAAGAATAAATACTTGAAGGGTTTAGAAGATAAGATGCTTCCAAAGTGTTTTGGTTCTTTTTCTAAAACAAAACAAAACAAAATAAAACACCTTTATCTTTAGGTTTAAAAGGAAAGAAAATTAAACTCTATTATGTTAGAACTGAAGGGTATTTTAAGATCACCCCTTGCAATCTCTTCATTTTATAGGTGAAGAAACTGAGGCCCAGAGAAGTTAAGTGATTTACCCAAAATCATACAGCTGTTTAGTGACTGGTTCTATACTAAGTATAATTCCTGTTTTTTTATCTCTTAGTACAATGTTGTTTCCATGATCACATGTACCATTTAATGAGTTATATTTATACAGTAATTGTATATCCATTCTTTTAAACATCATAGCAAAGTTTATTTTAGAATAAACATATAACTAGGGAATCACAAGTTAATTTTGCCTAGGAAAGGGACCAAGAATATTAATTGTCACTGTCTAAAAAGAAAATAGTACCAGCTAGTAGAAATTACCTTGAATTGCATTTGCAAAATCCTAATGGGTAAATCATCATGCTTTTTAGGGGATGGCCCTGGATTATCATCCTTATTTAAGGTGATTTAGCCGTAACAGACTCGTTTCTTAATTTTTTCTATATCACTGTGTCACTGATCTTTTATTAACTGTTTAAGAATACTTTAAATGGATAGTGTGGGAGAAGTGGACAAAATCACCATCTCTGAATGGCCCTCAGAGATTGACTCCAGCAAGTACCCTGTGGCTGACTTTTCCATTGAAGTTTCCTTACTACCCTCATCTTAATATTCTTTGCCAACCTCCCTACCTCCACCATTATTGCACTATGGGCTTCCCTGACATGTTTACAACATGTAGTCCCTCCTTTCCTTAGAAACAGCTCTGCTTCAGGGCATGCTGATTCCATCTTGTTCTGTATTAGACACTTTGCTATAAGTGACTTCCAGCGAACTACAAGGCAGCTGCAGTAGCTGATGTCCTTCAGCCTCTTCTTTCCTTCTCCTATCAGAGCAAAAGACTCAGGTATTGAACAAGAAGCATTCCAGAATCTGTGAGGAATGGTCTCTTCTCCCTCTGGCCTGATGGGCAGTCAGTCCTCTTTGATTTAGTGATACTAGCTCTACTAAGATAATAACTCCATTATCTGTCTCCTGTAAGTAATAACATACAATTTTCTCCAAGTATACTATTCTTTTTTTTTATAACCACCTATGATTTATGAATAGCCATCTTTCTTTACTTTTTTTCACATAATGATACATGGAAAAATATTTAGCTTTTAAATCCAGCCTCAAAATTTTGTATAAAAAGTACCTCTTACACCAAGTTGGTTGTATCTACCCTGGCTGGATGGAATAAAGGCTTTTTGTTTCACTCTTTTTTAATACAATATTTTAATCTTCTTCCAATTACATGTTAAAACAGTTTTTAACCTTTTTTAAAAAAAGTTTTGAGTTCCAAATTCTATCCCTTTCACACTACTTCCCCTTCCTCTGCTCTGAGAGGATATGCAATCTGATATAATTTATACATGTGAAATTATGTAAAACATTTCCATATTGGTCATTTTGTACAAGAAGACTCAAATAGGAAGAAAGAAAAAGAGACAAAGAAAGAAAGAGAAAAATAGCATGTTCAGTCTGATTTCAGACAATATCAATTCTTTCTCTGGAGGCTGATAGTATGCTTTATCATCAGTCCTTTGGGATTGTCTCGGATCATTGTATTACTGAAAATAGCTAAGTCATTCACAATTCTTCATCATATAATATTGCTGTTACTGTGTACAGTGTTCTCCTGGTTCTGCTCACTTCATTTTGCATCTGTTCATGTAAGTCTTTCAAGGTTTTTTTGAAGTCATCTTGCTTGTCATTTCTTATGTTTTTGCTTCACTTTGAATGGATTTCTTACTGCTATTGTCTGACTCTGACCTCAAGAACCCAGATTGGTGAGTATCAACTTTCTTTTGTCTCACCACATCTCAATTATAGTATAATAGTAAATTTGATATAGTGTAACTTTATTTATTAAAAAAATACATATATATGCATATATATACACATATATACATATGGTTAAATTATATAACCATAAAAAATCATGGACTTACAAGTGTCTCCTCATTTTATGTCAGGAAACAGAGAATATAGAGTGAACTCACCCAAGGTCACACTGATAGCAAATAGCCAAGTTAGAGTTTGAACTTAGTTCCTCTGAATCCAGTGCTTGTTTTACTAGGTTAATTCACATTTAACAAGTTGGTCATTGTTTAAAATGAAACAGTATCTGCAAAGAAATTCATTAACCTTAAGGTGTTATGCAAATGCCAGCTATTATTAATATTTTGTTTTATTTTGAACTAAATTGGTGAGTAACAATAATAATGAGCTATTATCTTAGAGAAGCAGATTACTATGTGAATACTCTGGAAGAGAGAATATTTTTTGAGCATCTAATTCATACTTAGCATTATGCTAAGTATTGTGATAAGCATAGGGATATGTGTGCATATATATATGTATACACACATATATGTACACACATATGTATACATATACATACACATATATACATATACACCTCCCAAAGAAAAACAAACCAACTGAAACCAAAAATCTAATCTGTCCATGACAAAGAAATGACATAACTAGAAGATGCATTAAAAAATTAAAAAAAAAACTACTCTATAAATAATAGATTTAGAGCAGAAAGTAATCTTAAAGATTATTACATTTAGCCCCCTTCTTCCTCAAATAAGAGAAAGACAGGTAATCAGAATGAAAGACAAGGGAAGACACTGAAAGAGATACTGTATATTTGTGTAAAGGCCTTAATAAGATGTTAAACTGACTGTAGAAATGCATTTATGTCCTTATTTCTCTATAAGGTGCAAATACCTTCCTCACTGAATCAAGCGGAGGACAAGATTATTGACTGAGAAAACAAATTGTACATGTTTTTGGGGAATTTAAATAGTTAAGCCTCTGAAGCAGTCAATACTTGGAGCAATTGGAGTTTGAAAGTGGGAAATCAAAAGTAGAAGCTGCCTGTGTAAGAGATGCATATGGAGGTAGGGAAAGAATTCCTTCAGAGGATGGTGGTGACTTCAACAGTAATAGCAAGGTTAGGAACAAGGGAGGGGTTTGAGGTTAGTTTTGAACATGTTGAGTTTATGTTATCTGTAGGACATTCATTTTGATATGTCCAAGAGACAGTAGGAGATGGGAGATTGGAGGTCAGCAGAGAGGTTAGGATTGAATAAATAAAACTGAGAATCATCTCATAGAGATAATAATTGAAACCATTGGAGCTGATGAGATCACCAAGGGAGACACAAGAGGACCCATGCAAGACAGAATGTTGGGGGATATCCATGGTTAGCTGATGTTACCTGGATAAAGAAGACTGAGAAGGAGTGTTCAGGCAGGTAGGGGAAGGAGAGAACTGTTTCAGGAAAACCTAAAGATAAGAAAGTATTAAGGAGAAGAGGGTAAATAACAGTATCAAATGCTGCGCAGAGGTTAAGAAAGATAAAGGCTGAGAAAAGAAGCATTAGATTGGACAATTAAGAGATGATTAGTAACTTTGCAGAGAGCAGTTTCAGTCTAAAGACATATTGCAGAGAGCTTAGAAGGGAGTGAGACAAAAGAAAGCAACAAATATTGGGTAAAGAGCTCCCAACTTGAAACTATACTGGAGACCAGTTAATGCAGGGCAAGTGCCTAGTAACAGAGAGCTACTTCCAGGAGCATTTTCTAAGCTTTGGTATCCAAGTTGCATGGACTGAAAGCTCTGTACACTTCTTTCTGGTTATGCAGAAATAGTGATGGTATTCATGTGACAGCATAAATCTTAGAGGAGTTCATTCCCACAGCAACTATGCTTAAGGATGACCAGTAAAGGCTGTTGTATTCATTTGGGATTATCTGCTGATATTTTTTGTTATTGTAATAATTATTTCAATCTTAATTAAATATTTTGTTCTTTCAATTTTGTTCCTTACATGAGTCTGATATGATGGTTATCAGGAGAAATCGATGCTTGAATTAACTTCAAAAGTTCCCAGTTCAACTGGGTCAGGGCAAGCTAGTGAAGAAAGAGAAATTACCATGAAAAGGCCCTAAAATTTGAACCAGATACAATGAGAACCCAGAGGAGTTGGGACCAATGGTCTGTCCATCATCATCATCATCTCTCTCTCTCTCTCTCTCTCTCTCTCTCTCTCTCTCTATCTACTTTAGTAAGTATGAATATAACACTTTTTCCATATTAAGAGTTTATCATATTGGTTACTGGGGAAATTTTAGGTTGATCTATTCTCTTAAGAGAAATATGAGGTGGGAAATATATTTTTAATTATCAAGATGATTAATGAATCTTAACCATAAAAGGACTCCCTGGTTCAATATTCTCTATTCCTGAATCATAACTCAAGTGCCTGTTATCATCCTAGTCCTAGAGCTCAAAGAAACCCCCTCTGATTAATAAATGTAAATCCTCATGCTCATCAATTTTCACTGATGTTTCGTTAACAAAGGCCAGAAAGATTAGAATTTTGAAAGGAACATTGATCATTGCACATAGTGTCTGATTATTTATCATCCTAATTTGAACAAAGTACCAAATATGAGAAAGACTGAACTTTGAATAAATCTTCAAATTGAGCTTATACAATTGATGGGAAAGTAGAACATATAAATATGGGGCAAGATAATATTGACTGCCTTGAAATAGTTCCCAGGTGGAGATCCTGATTTATTCCTCCTTCACTTTCTTCCTCGTAATCTGTCATCATGGAGTAAAGCAAAGTAGTTCACATAGGTGTGAAATTCCATTTGAGTGTTGTTAGCATTATTGTCCTTTAAACATGTGAGCATACTACTTAGATTGATAGCTTCATGATGCATTGTACTTGGAGTCACGAATACCTAAGTTTAAATCTTGCCCCAGACATTTACTAGTTGTATGGCCCAGGGAAGTCATTTTAACCTCTTTATGCCTCAATTTCCTCATCTGTAAAATGGGGATGACAATAATACCTCACAACGATATTGTACCAAATGAGATTATGTGTGTGTATTTGTACATATATATACATATATGTATGTATGTATGTATGTATATCTCTTTGCAAACCCTAAAGCACTATATACATATTTTTATTTATTATTCCTGATTACACATGTGTAGTACAATGGAAAAAGCACACCTTGGTCCACCATTTATTCTCTGTGCTATCCTGGGCAAGTCTGTTAAACTTTCTGAGTCTCATTATCCCAATGAAAGTATTGGATTAAATGACCTCAAAGTTCCTAAGTTTAAAATCTATAATCCTTTTGTAGTACCCTTAGGCTACTTCTAAATAATACTAGATGAGATATAAAAGCTACGGATTCTAAAACTATAACTCAAGTGAGAGTTCACTTTTCACGTGGGGAGTGGAAGGATCAAGCCTCAGAGAGGAAGCCACCTCTGAATTGGGCTTTGAAGGATGGGTGCAGATAGGGAACTTCCCTTTGTAGAGCTTGGTGGAAGGGAAGTGCAATCTGGCCAGAAAGGACAATATAAGTGAAAGTATAGAGATAAAAAATAGACAATGCTGGAATAGAAAATGGAAAGCATCCTAGTTAGACTAGAAAATACAGTTTATGTGAGATAAAACTGGGAAAGAAGTCAGACTTGAGTGACCCTTGAATTCCAGGATAATTTTATATTTCATATTTAATTTTATATTGCATATTTAAATATGAGAAGCCACTAAAGGTGTTCTAGTAGAGAAATTAAATGAACAGTCATATTACCTTTCTTGAATCATAGTCTGAACTAACCTCTTGCTCTTCTGAACTTATTTCCAGTCACTATCAAGTAGTTGATTATTGCTTAGATCTTGTTTCATGTGGCTTAAATTTGTCTATCAAAGATTGTAAACTGATTGAGGGAAAGGACTGGCATTATACTTCTATTATATGCTCTGAAACACCTAGCATAAATATGTATGTAGGATGGGTAATCAATAAATACTTGTTTGATTAATCACTGTTTTGATGCGAGCTAATATACCACAAACCATACCTACTTAATATGTTCAATAGTTCCATCTTAATAGACCCAATAGTGGAAAAATGAAGCAAGAAAACTTAACCAATTCTGCCTTTTTTTCCATAAACAAAGTTGAAATACTGAAACAAGGCTCAGCTTTGACAGCTTGATGGGGTATCCCCAAAACTCCAAGTCTACCTTTGCTCATTTGAATGGATTTCCTTGAGGCATAGTACAGAATAAAGTGCTAAGTAAGGCCATCACACCACTAGGCAGCTAAGTGACACACTGGGCCTGGAGTCAAGAAGACCTGAATTCAAATCAAGGCTCAGACACTTACCAGTTGTGTGACCTTAGGCAAATCATTTAACTAAGTTTGTCTTAGTTTCTTTAACTATAAAATGAGCTGGAGAAAGAAATGGCGAACCACTTCAGTACTTTTTTTGCCAAGAAAACTCAAAATGGGCTCATGAAGAGTGGGTATGACTGAAACAATTGAACAACAAAAGCAACCACTGCAAATAACTTTGGCCCACAGCATTATAGAGGCTAATATGAACAGGCTGGGTTAGAGTTTCCAGACCAGCAGTATCTGCTTCAAATGCCAGAACTAAAGATGGTAATTGCTTATCTCAGTTCCTGAGGGAGTCTCTCTGAGTATCTTGTTTACTCCAAGGTAAGTTTTATCTTTACTTTTTTTGTCTTCAGTATCTACTTCTTTGTCCAATTGTAGGCCAAAAGAATGTGAATTCTCTTATAAGAAATTCAATTGTTGTTGTTCAATTGTTCAGTAGTATCCAATTCTTCATGATTCCATGGACTATAGCATGGCAGGCCCTTCTGTCCTCCTAACTATCTCCTAATGTCTGGACATGCTTATGTTCATTGCTTTCATGACATTATCTATTTATCTTATCCTTTGCTGTCCCTTTCTCCTTTTACCTTCAATCTTTCTCAACACTAAGGTCTTTTTTCAATGAGTCCTGTCTTCTCATTACGTGACCAAAGTATTTAAGCTTCAGCTTCAATATGTGACCTTCCAATGAATAGTCTGAATTAATTTCTCTCAAAAGTCTTTTCCAGCATCACAATTCAAGAGTATTAGTTCTGTGGTACTCAGCTTTTCTTATAGTCCAGTATTCATAGCCATACAATACTACTGGAAAAGTCATAGGTTTGGCGGGATCATGAGTAAGCAACACAAAAAGAGTCAGACTATACTATCTTACTTTGGTGACAAAGAAGATCAAAACATACAACCAGAAGAAGACAACAAAGTCAAAGCTCCTACATCCGAAGACTCCAAGAAAAATATGAATCAGTCCCAGGACTTGGAAGAGCTCAAAAGGGATTTTGAGAAGTAAGTAAGAGAAGTAGAGGAAAAACTGAGAGTGATGCAAGAAAATCATGAAAAACAAGTCAACAGCTTGCTAAAGGAGACCCAAAAACATACTGAAGAAAATAACACCCTAAAAAATAGCCTAACCCAAATGGCAAAAGAGGTCCAAAAAGCCAGTGAGGAGAAGAATGCCCTAAAAAGCAAAATTGGACAAATGGAAAAGGAAGTCCAAAAGATTACTGAAGAAAATACTTCCTTAAAAATTAGAATAGAGCAATTGGAAACTAATGACTTTATGAGAAATCAAGACACTGTAAAACAAATCCAAAAGAATGAAAAATTAGAAAATAATGTGAAATATCTCATTGGAAAAACAACTGACCTGGAAAATAGATCCAGGATAGAGAATTTAAAAATTATTGGACTATCTGAAAGCCATGATCCAAAAAAGAACCTAGACATCATCTTTCAAGAAATGATCAAGGAAAACTGCCCTGATATTTTAGAACCAGAGGGCAAAATAGAAATTGAAAGAATCCACTGATCTCCTCCTGAAAGAAATCCCCAAAGGAAATCTCCTAGAAATATTGTAGCCAAATTCCAGAGTTCCCAGGTCAAGGAGAAAATATTACAAGCAGCCAGAAAGAAAAATTGAAAATGAAGGGGTCATATCTGGAGAATAAAATTAAGGGGTGAGAGAGGAATATACTAGGAGAAGGAGAAAGGGAGAGGTAGAATGGGGTAAATTATCTCACAAAAAAAAAACAGAAAAGAAAAGGCTCTCACAGTAGAGGGGAAATGGGGGAAGGTGAGAGGGAATGAGTGAATCTTATTCTCATAGGATTTGACTTAAGGAGGGAATAACATACACACTCAATTGGGTATGGAAATCTGTCTTACCCTACAGGAAAATAGGGGGAAAGGGGACAAGAGGGTAGGGGAATGATAGAAAGGAGGGCAGATTGGGAAAGGGGGTAATCAGAAGCAAATACTTCTGAGGAGGGACAGGGTCAAAAGAAAGAACAGAATAAATGGGGGTGGGTGGGATGGAATGAAGGGAAATAGAGTTAGTTTTTCACATCATGTCTACTATGGAAGTGTTTTGCATAACTGCACATATATAACCTACATTTAGTTGCTTGCCTTTTCAATGAGGGTGGGTGGGGAGGGGGGAAGGGAGAAAATTTGGAACCCAAAGTTTTAAAAACACATGTTTAAAAAAAATGTTTTCACGTGCAATTGGGAAATAAGAAATGTAGGAAATGGGGTACAGAAATCTATCCTGCCCTACAGGAAAATTGAAGGGGAAAGGATAAGAGAAGGGGGGGAGAGATAGAAGGGAAGGCAGACTAGAGGAAGGGGTATTCAGAATGCATGCCATCTTGGGGTGGGGGGAGGGGCGAGATGGGGTGAAAATTTGGAACTCAGAATCTTGTGGAAATAAATGTTGAAAACAAAAAAAAAAAGAAAAAAGAAAAAAAGTCATAGCTTTGATTATAGGGACCTTTTTTGGCAAGGTGATGTCTATGCTTTTTAGTATGCTGTACAGATGTTCCATAGCTTTCCTTCCAAGGAGTAAGCAACTTTTAATTTAATTCTTGCAGTCACTGTGATCTTAGAGCCCAATGATCTTTGAGTCCAAGCATATAAAATCTGACACTGCTTCTATTTCTTCTTCCTCTATTTGACAGAAAGTAATGGGACCAGTTGCCATGATCTTAGTTTTTTTTTTATGGTAAGTTTTAAGCCAGCTTTTCAAGAGACTTCTTAACTCCTCTTCACTTTATGCCATCAGAGTAGTATCATTTGCATATCTAAGATTGTTGATATTTCTCATTGCAATCTTAATTGCAGCTTTTGATTCATCCAGCCTGGAATTTTGGATGATGTGCTCTGTATAGAAGTTAAATAAATAAGGTGACAGTATATAGCTTTGTTGTACTCCTTTTTCAATCTAAACCAGTCAGTTTTTTCTACATTCAGTTCTAACCATTGCTTCTTGGCCCATATACAGTTTCCTCAGGAGACAAGTAAGATGATCTGGTATTCCTGTCTCTTTAAGGACTTGTTGCATTTTTTTTTTTGAACTTGTCACATTTTGTTGTGATACTCACAATTAAAGGCTTTAGTGTAGTTAATGAAGCAGAAACAGATGTTTATTTGAAACTCCCTTGCTTTCTCTATAATCCAATGAATGTTGACAATTTGGTCTCTAGTTCCTCTGCCTCATTGAAAACCAGTCAGCTCTTCTGGTAATCCTTGGTTTATGTATTGCTGAAGTTTATATATTGCATATATCTCTTTCATGGACTGAAATTGCTGGTAAAGTTGAAAAGACTTTCAGCCTTCTCACCAAGGTAAGTTCAATATATTATTTTTAGTATGTATGTGGTTTATATATTGGTTTATATGTGGTTTATATGTTAGTTTATGTATTGCTGGTGTGTGAAATGAGCACAATTATTCAGTAATTTGAACATTCTTTGGAACTGCCCTTCTTTAGGATTGGGATATATAAACTGATCTTTTCCAATCCATTGATCACTGTTGAGTTTTCCAAATTTGTAGGCATATTGAATGCAGCACTTCAGTGCAATATTCCTTAATTAATTTTCTAAGATACAGAGTTTTAGTTGTGAATCAGAGTTGGAGGAGGAAGTTCTCACATTGATGGCATCACAGTATATATATGTGTATATATACATATGTACGATCCAACTCTTTTATATTGAAATTGAGATTTTTTTTGTATTGAAATAGAGATTTTTTAAAAACAAAGAAGTCAGCAAATGCTGATTTAGCTTAAAGATGTAGAATATCTAAGCCCATTTGGAAAGTTTAGAAAGAGAAGGGAAGGATTCAAGAATCAGTTTCAGGATACTAAATAGCTTTAAATCTTAGACATTATTTCCCACTATAATTGCATCATGAGTTGTCTCAATGCTCAAGTAATTTAAACATTTTATAATTTCACCAAGAATACTTTCAAGACCTAACAATCTCTTCTATAATTTCTTTCTTTCTTGTCTTTTCTTTTCTTTTCTTTGAGGGGAACATTACTATGGATGACTCTGTGTGGCAATTCCTAGTTTTATTTTTAGGATAGGTTAAGATTGAATTTAATATTCCATGGAGGTATAGAAGCAAGTAAATGCAATTGGTTCTTATCGAGATGGTTATGATCTAGTGGGATTTGAAGATGCTTCATTTTAGTTAAAAATCTCTATATATCCAGATAGATGAATGGATAGATAGTGCAATGTCCCCTCAAACTTTTATCCTTATTCATGTCCCTGAGATGATGTAACAATTTGTCATTTTCCCAATAGAGAAAAAGAAAAATGTCTAAAATTTTTCTCTAATCACATGCTTTTTAAAGTATCTTAGCCAATATTTTGTGAAGTGTTAAGCTATATTACATTTCTTCTGGCAGAAAGATCCTTGGGACCTGTTTTAGCCCTTTTTATTTGGTATAATTTGTGACTTTGCCTTTGGTATTTCTATTGACCTGTTTCTTTGGGTAGTTCAGTGCTCAAACATTCCTTGGGTCAGATACATTCTTACAGTTTATCCCTAGATACAGATAGTGAACAAGGGTATTACATCAAAATGACAGCAGATCTCTCATGGACTGAAATTGCTGGCAGAGTTGAAAAGACTTTCCCCTTTCTCACCAAGGTAAGTTCAATATATTATTTTTAGTATGTGTGTGGTTTATACACAATATGATTATGTTTAAATGAATAGCAAAGTGGTAGAGGGGCTTGATGGTTGGCTTCAACACAAGGAAGATCTGAGTTCAAGTTTTGTCTTGTCCACATACTGTCTGTGTGACACTAGACAAGTCACTTATCATCTCACTGTTTGAGGCAACTCAGTAAGAATATAAATGGCAGAGAATGTGCCAATATGTATTGGTAGAGGGAGTTCCCTAACCTCAGAATTCCAAGTACCAATGAAATCATAGGCCCAGTCCCCCATGTTTGAATATTAAAGAATATTACTAAAGAAATGAATGATTTATATTTTTACGATAGATAGTTCATAAAATGTGTCTAGAATCAAAATTTTTTGCATTAATATTTTAATTTAAAGTTTTGAGTTCCAAATTCTATTCCTCCCTCCCTCCTCTCCCTTCTTTCTCCATGAGAAGGTAAGCGATCAGATATAAGTCATACATGTGCAGTTACGTAAAACATTTCCATATTAGTAATTTTGTACAAGAAGATCAAATTAAAATAAAAAAAAAGAAAGAAAGAAAGTGAAAAATAGCATGCTTCCGTCTGTATACAACAATATCAGTTCTTTCTCTGGAGGTGGATGGTATGCTTCATCTTCGTCCTTTGGGATTGTCTTGGATCATTGTATTGCTGAGAACAGATAAGGCATTCGCAATTCTTCATTGAATAATACTGCTGTTACTGTGTACAACATTCTCCTGGTTCTGTTGTTCATGTGAGTCTTTCTAGGTTTTTCTGAAATCATCTGCTGTTATTTCTTACAGAGCAATAATATTCCATTACAATCATATGCCACAGCTTGTTCAGCCATTTTCCAGCTGATAGACATCCCTTTGATTTCCAATTCTTAGCTACCGCAAAAAGAGCTGCCATAGATATTTTTGTACTAATAGTTCCTTTCTCCTTTTTTTTGGATATCTTTGGGATATAGACTTAGCAGTGGTATTACTGGATCAAAGACTATGCACAATTTTATAGCTCTTTGGACATAGTTGCAAATTGCTCTCCAGAAAAAACCTAAAATTTTTGAGAACAGATCAGTAGTGAAAGTACCCATCAATAGAGATTTCTGCGATGTCAACAATAGAAACAAAACACCAAAAAAATAAAAATGGACAAAAAACTTGAATGGAAATTAAGAAATGTCTTTAATCAAGGGCAAATTTAATCAAATTTAGTCAAGGGCAAAATTAAAATATAGGCTCTTATCTGGGACCTGGGTTAGCCATATTTAGAAAGGCTGATTTCCAGGTTGGCCACTGGTTGATGAATTATTTTGGCTAAAGAAATTCAAGACAATCTACTCTGCAAGAAAGGGGTTGCAATCTGCATTAGTGAATGGGATACCCATAATTATGAAATAACAGATATTTCAAGTAAAGTTATATTTGTATCGTGACTCACAATGTTTCAGAATCTTTTTAATGAATTCAGTAGTGATTCAGAAAGAAATCTCCCTAATCATCCTATTAAGTAGTCTGCTATAAGGAGAACCCCAATTTCCTCCAGCTATTATTATTGAGTCCTAATATGTTTGGGGGCACAGAGACAAAATTTTGTGGCCTTGGTTAGAATACATTGATACTTCTAATCCTCACAAAATAATTACAATCTTACTTGAGGAAGAGAAAAATTTAATGATAACTGTCAGTACATGGGCTAGAGGGGAAAATACCTACTAATGAACATACAAATCTAAGTTGAACTATCAAGGTCATCATTATTAGGAAGATTCCTATATTGTTATGAACCACGAAGCTCCTTCCAGTTTTGAGATTCTTTGCAAAATCTCTGAGTCTGTAACAAGGATGCTAAGTAAGTGCTTCCCTGTTCAGACCCACGTGACTTAATTGCTAATGAATGTGTAATTTCAAGCAGTTACTCGCTTCTCTTCCCATGCATTTTCTCTGTGGCTATAGATGAGTGTCTTCTCTCTTGCAAATATTTAGTGGTCTAACCATGTCACGTCAATGAATGTTAATAATAAACTCCGTTGACTTTTTATTGCTTTTAGGATCTGTTTGATGTTCCGAGTCCTTTGTAACTCAGCCCCCTCCTACCTTTCCAGTGTTCTTACACCTTACTCCTCACCACATTCTTTTTGATCCAGTGACACTGTCATCCTTGCTGTTCAATAAACAAGACACTTCATTTCTTGGCTCCAGGGGATTTTCTCTGGCTATCCTCCATGCTTGGAATGTTCTCCCACCTTGACTCTGCTTACTGCTTTCCCTGGCTTCCTTTAGGTTCCAAGTTAAAGACAAGAAGCCTTTCCCAACCTTTCTTAAT